>NW_023641397.1:5000-7500 GCF_015228065.2 Penaeus monodon
ACACACACACACACACACACACACGCGCGCGCACACACACACACACACACACACGCACACACACACACACACACACACACACACACACACACACACACACACACACACACACACACACACACACACACACGCACACACACACACACACACACACACACACACACACACACACACACACACACACATACACACACTTGCGCGCGCGGAGCCATTCGATCTCTCACTCTTTCTCGCTTGCTTCTGTCTCACTAAACACATGATTTAGTAATTGAGGATAGTCAGCAAGGAAATACACATATCTATCTAGGAAAAACGATGTCTTGTACTCTCTATGGTAGAATTATCCAAAACTTCGTAAGTGAGAAATAACATTCCATACATGAATTTTCAAGGTAACGTGTGATCTGAATTTGTTTATCTGTATGTGCGTCCGTGCATGCGTGTGGGGTATTTGTGTGTGTGTATGGTACATAATGGATTGCTCTGAAATATTTTAGAGCATGAATTATTCAGGAATTAAACACATGAAAAAAGACTCAAAAAGGCCAGTTGACTTATGTGTGATATTTCTAGAACATAGCTTTGTAGGATTTAACTACGCTAGAAGTGAGAGAGTCTCGTCTTCCACTGCAGGACAATATAAACCTATGGATATTTGACAAAAAAATCCGTTTCTTCGTCTCATTGTCCTCGTAATGGGGCGTAAAGGTGTATATCACACGCAGGGACTTTCATAACGTCCCTTGCATGTAACTAAAATGACATATAGGTTTGCGGTGCTCACGCAGGCTATATTGAAAATTCTGCCATAAATCATGTTTAACTGTATCGTTGACGGCGGAGGGTGTATATATAGCCTCATTTGGTCCTTCATGTATCATGCATGGTCTATTTAATGACATAGATTTTTCAGGAGTTATATTAGTTGAGGCATTTTTTAGAGATTGTGGACTATGTCTCTTGATATATATAATACATCGTTTAATGCTAATTACATGTATATAATTGTTATTAACGTATCACATATTTTAATTTGTGAGTGAGAATTTATTACCCAGTGGCTTTAATGGTAGTGTCTTTCTTTTCCTCAGAAGCTAATTTTCGTTCCATTGTGTAAATTCTCGTTTGCACCATGGCTGCATTTAGAATGGAACGATATTTCTTATTGTAGTTGACCTTACACGAAAATGGATTTTCACTTCAGCTCAATTATTTTTTATATATATATATATAAAATATAATATATATATATATATATATATATATATATATATGAATATATTATATATATATTACATATTATATATATATATATTATTTCATATATAGTAGGGGATATATATATATATAATATATTAATATATATATATAGATATATATATATATATATATATATATATATACAATACTAATATATATGATGATATATATATATATATATATATATATATATATATATATAGATTATATTGAATATAAAAATAAAATATATATATTCTATAGATATATAATAGATATATATATATCTATATATATATTATATATATAAAATTTTATATAAAAATATATAAAATTAAAATTTATATCTATTTATATATATTTTATATATATATATTATATAAAATTTTATATTTTTTAGGTAATATATATTTTATGTTTTTATATTAATATAAAATATTATATATATTTTATATAAAATATATATTCATATATATATATTATATATAATATATAATATTATATATATATAAAATATATATTTTATAAAAAAAAATTGGCTGAAGTAAAAACCCATTTTCGTGAAAGGGGAACTACAATAAAAAATATCTTTTCCATTCAAAATGCGCCAGGTCAAACGGGGAATTTTACAAAGGGAACGAAAATTAGTTTTCTGAGGAAAAAAGACCCCAAACCAAATTTAAAAGCCACGGGGTAAAAAATTCTAAACCAAAAATTTAAAAAATATGGATACGTTAAAAACAATTATATACATGAAATTAGCATTAAACGATGTATTATATATTTTCAAGAGCCCATAGTCCACAATCTCAAAAAAATGCCTAAACAAATATAACTCCTAAAAAATTCATGTCATTAAATAGACCTTTGCATGATACATAAAAGGACCAAATGGGTAAAATATACACCCTCCCCCGTAAACGATAATTTTAAACATGATTTATGGCGGGAATTTTCAATATGGGCCTGCGTGAGCACCGAAAACCTATATGTATTTTATTTTACTAGCAAGGGCTTTATAAAAAAGGCCCCCCCCCCCCCTCCCGTGTGATATCCATTTAAAGCCCCATTACGGGGACAATAAACAAAAAGAAAAAAAACGGTTTTTTTTGGGTTAAAAATATCCATGGGTTTTATTTTGCCCGGCGTGGAAGAGGGAGATCTCTCACTTCTAGCGTAGTTAAATCCTAAAAAGGGGCTATGTTCTAGAAATTTTCACACATAAGTCAACTGGCCTTTTTGAGTCTTTTTTATGGGTTTA
>NW_023641398.1:0-10546 GCF_015228065.2 Penaeus monodon
TTCCTTTTAAATCACCTTTTCCTCCTTTCTCCTTTCCCCCTTTTCACTTTAAGGTCCTTCTCTTCCCCTTTTTCCCTTCCTCTCTTTGCTAGTAAACTGAGGGTCTAACTACTTCAGTGTAGTATCCTTGCCTCGCACTCATCGATGATTAGGCATAACGTGGGAAAAAACGGACGAAACAAAAATTTAAAATTATTACATTGCAATGATGATGATAATGATAGTGAGGGAAAATGATAACAATAAGAAAACAAATAATGATAATGACAGTTATGATAAAAAATATGGCGATAATGAAAATGGAAATAATAAAAAAACAATGATATAAAAATGAGAGTAATAATGATATCAAAAATTATAAAAAATAATATCATTAATATTAATAAAAAATAGTAATAATAATATAATGATATTATTAATAATCAATAACAATAATAAAAATAATCATTAATGTTTATAATAATGATGATGATAAATAATGATAATGATGATAATAATAATATAAATAATGAAAATATAATGATGATGCTGATGATATAAAAATAATTGTTATTATCATAATGATGTAATAATAATAGTAAAATAATAATAATAAAAATAATATGATACAATAGTAGTAGTAGTAATGATAAGGCCGCGGTGGCCGAATGGTTAGAGCATCCGGACTCAGACTGTCACGACGGCAATCTGAATTCAAAGGGTTCGAGCACCGAGCGCCGCGTTGTTCCCTTGGGCAAGGAACTTCACCTTGATTGCCTACCTAGCCATGGGTGGCCAAGCCAGCCCAAGTCAAGTGCTGGTCCAAGCCCGGATAAATAGAGAGAATGATTACCTAAAAGGTACCACCGGCACTCTTCCGTGGAAAGGAACTGGGGACCCTACCACGTACTCACTCCAAGAGCATCACAACATGACAACTACAATAAGTATCATGCTGTGACCACGGCGGCTCAGCCCTAAACCCTACCGTTAAAGAAAGAGAGTAGTAATGATAGTAAAAATTTAAATAATGATAATAATCATGATTATAATTATGACGTAACGATATTAAAAAATAGAAATAAAAATAATGATCACAGTAATAAATCATGATATAAATAACAATATTATGACAATGATAGGGTAATAGTGTCATCTCATCAACTGATAAGTCATTAACTTTCAAATCTGCTATACGAAACCTGTAGAAGTAACCTATATTGATGTTAAAATAAATACAAATGACAATTAAAGCCTGTTCATTTTGTGATTTATTAAACTTAAAAACACAGTATCATTTTTATATCTGAAAGAGGCGAAAGAAAATCCAAACGGATAGAGAGAGAGAGAGAAGAGAAGAAGAGAGAGAGAGAGAGAAGAGAGAAGAGAGAGAGAAGAGAGAAAAATCCGATGAACATGGCAACGGACTTCGCGATGAACATTAATTACACACACTCAAGTATCATAAAATTTGATCCCTCTAAATTTGGCAGTTTTAACTCGTCTGATTACAATACCAACATATGCCATAATGAAAATAACTTTTTTTTTTTTTTTTTTTTTTTCTTAAAGTGGAAAGTGTCGGAATAAGGTCAGGAATCTGTGCCCAAAAAAAATGACCTTTTCATCCCAAAAAATTCGTACCAGCGGGCCCTTATGTTTACCCTACTCTTTCAACTAAACTCCGCCCATTTTCAAATTGTCTCGTTAAACCGATCATTCTTTTAACTGTTACAAACATTCACAATAGAAGTCGTAACGAAGTTTTGATGAATAATTTTCTGATGCTGACAATGAAGTATTCCCTGGCAAGTTTGATATCATATACAATGTTTTATTTGTGGTATTTTATCGATACCACACCGTCATTTATTCAACTGCAACGCGTATTGTTGAAACAGCTGCAAAAAAAATTAACCAAACAACGTTCAAAATTGCCCAAACTGGCCATTCGTACGGGACATAGGAGTGGGGAGAAGAGCGGGGGCACCGGAGGGGGAGGACAGAGTGTGGGAAAAAGGAGGGGAAGCGTGTCATGGGAATGGGGAGGAAGCAAGAAAGGGGAGACATGGGACGAAGGGGGAGGAGGGAGCAGGGGGACACCCAAACCTGCCTCTTACCTTCCCGTCAGTGGCTGCTGCATTATGCAAAATGAGCAGAAGGTCCATAATCCTGTCCGCAGGCTGTTGGTAACTGGGGTGTGTCCCTTAATCCAGACAATTTAGAAAAAGGGGAAAAAAACGGTTTTTTTCCATTTTTGGAGATAAATTTTTGTACACACACACACACACACACACACACACACACACCCCACACACACACACCCCACACACACCACACACACACACAAACACAACACACCCAAACATACACCAACACACACACCCCACACACACACCACACACACACACACACACCGCACACACACACACAACACACCACACACACCACTCAAAATATATTTTATATATATTAATATATATATATATATATATATATTATATATATAAAATGTATATCACAAATATAAATATATTGATGGAAAAGTAAAGGCTAGCATACCAGATGTTTGAATAGGATGACAGTCGTGGCAGAGACAGGCGGGGAAAGGGTGCAACAAACTGGCCTCGTGTAGATGGTATAAACTTGGTTCTTTGATTTGATTTTGACACCGATATAAAGAGTTATTACACAACACAATTTTTAACAGTAACCGCCGATATATCATAAAGTTTACAGAAATGGTATCTCTTCCTCGAATATTTTTAAAATAAACCAAAAAAAAGGATTTCCAGACGTGTGGTGACATCACGGAGGGAACTGCATTTTTGTGTAAACCATTCTAGATCAAGGAATAGCATCTCTGAACTCGATGCTTTCCACATATTTTTCCTTTTACATCTAGTAATACGACCCGGAGGAAAAAAAAGGAGGACGTGTCTATATATAGTTGGTGTTTTTTTCTGAAAGAATATTGATAATTTTCTTTCTTCGATTTTTAATTTTTGTAATGTAACTGAATAAAAGTAGCACTGTCTTGGTGGCATTTATATCTGAACATTGACAGAGTCTTTCGAATCAAATTGTGTAACACAAATGTAAAAATCAGGTTTCTATATAAATATATTTTTAAGATATTTTTGTATACATACCGTGAGTAAAGTGAGATAAAAGTTTGCATAGTGAAAATAGTGTGCTACTTAGAATATAAGTAAATGTTTCTCCTAATAAGTGCGTAGTGTTGAGGGGCCCTTTTTTGTATTTTAAGAACAATTTACTGATGCAAAAAAATGTTAAACACCTACTACACGCCATTCTCTCCGTCAAATTTCTATCATTCGTCTTTCCGAAAAAATAATGGGGAAAATTTGGGGCCTTTGCAGGAGTTTAAGGAATGATTTGGGGGGGTTATCTCTCTCTCTCTCTCTCCCTCTCCTTTTTCTTTTTCTCCCCTCGTCTCTTCTTCCCCCCCTCCTCTCCTTCCTTCCTCTCTCTCTCTATATATATTATATATATATATATATTATATATATTATATTTTATATTATATTTATTTACTTATACACATACCCCCACACCACACACACACCCAACAAACTAGTTTTATTTTTATATATGTTATATATTTTTTATATATGTATATAAATATATTATAATATATATTATTTTTTATATTATATATATTGTATGTATTATCTTTTTTCATATATAATTTTGTGTAATGTATAGATATTATATTATTTTATCTATATTATTATATATATTATTATATTATAATTTCCATCCCCCACCACCCCCACCCCCCACACCACCACCACCACACCCCACCACACACCCCACACACACCCACAACACACCCCCCACACATAATAATTTTTTTAATTTTATAATATATTATAATATATATATATATACACACACACACACCCACACAAACACCACACACCCACACACACACACCCCCACACACCCACCACACACACACACACCAATATATAATATATATATTATATATATATTTTATATATATATTAATGTGTGGGGGTGTGGTGTGTGCGGTGTTTGGGGGGTGTGGTTTTTGTGTGTGTTTTGTGTTGTGGTTGTGTGTGTGTGTGTGTGTATAAAATTTTTATATTAAAATATATTTTATTATTATTATTATTTGTGTGTGTTGTGGTGTTTTGTGTGGTGTGTGTGTGTGGTTGTGTGTGTGTGTGTGTGTGTGTGTGGTGTGTGTGTGTTGTTGTGTATGTGCATTATTATTATTATTAAAATTTTAAAATATATCTTTAAAATTTTTATATTAAAATAATATCCCATATTTTTTTTTTGTAAAAGTTATTACATAAAATTATAATATATTCTATATTATATTATTTTTTATGTATTATCTTATATAATATATTCATTAAAAAAAATATATACATATGTATTTTGTGTGGTGTGTTTGTGGTGTGTTGTGTATAAATATATTATTATTTTTATATATATAATATATATCTTATATTATTATTTTTAAAGAGAAGGGGAGAGGAGAGAAGAGGAGAGAGGGGGAAAAGAGAAGGGAAAAGGGGAGAGAGAAGGGGAGTAATCCCCCCCAAATACTTCCTTGAACCCCGCAAAAGGTCCCAAGTCATTTTCCCCCATTACTATATTTCGGAAAGACAACTGATAAAAATTTTGACGGGGAAAACATGGGGGGGGGGGATGTAGTGGGTTTAAAAAGTTTTGCATCGTAAATTGTTCTAAAATCTAAAAAGGGCCCCCAAAACTACGCCTTATTATGGGAACTTTTTTTTATATTCTAGTAGCATCCTACTTCCTATGCAACGTTTCTCACTTTACTCACGTATGTATAAAAAAATATTTTAAAAATTACTTATATAAAAAACTGATTTTTCATTTGTGTTCAAAATTTGATTCAAAAGACTCGTCAATTTTTCATATAATGCCCCCAAGACAGTGCACTTTTTATTCATTTCATTACAAATTCAATCGAAAAAGAAAATTACAAATTCGTTCAAATAACCCAAACAAAATTAACACGTCCCCCTTTTTTTTTTCCTCCATCGTTTACTAATGAAAAGGAAAAAATATGTGGAAAAGCTCGGTTCAGTAGATCTTTTCCTTTGATCTAAAACGGGTTTACACAAAATGCAGTTCCCTCCGTGATGCACCACACGTCGGGAAAATTTCCTTTTTTTTTTTGGTTTTTTAAAAAAATTTCGGGGAAAGAATACCATTTCTGAAAACTTTATGATTTCGGCGTTACTGTTAAAATTGTGTTGTGAAATATACTCTTTATATCGTGTCAAAATAAAATCAAAAAACCCAAAGTTTAACCATCTACACGGGGCCCAGTTTATTGCAGCATTCCCGCCTTCTCTGCCCGACTTCTCCTTTTCCCAAAATCTGGTATGCTAGCCTTTATTTTTCCTCAATATATTTATTTTGTGCTATATCATATATTATATATTATTATAATATATATAATATATTATATTTTAATATATATATATGGTGTGGTGTGTGTGTTGTGTGTGTGTGTGTGTGGGGTTTTTTGTGTTGGTGGTGTTGTGTGTTGTGTGTTTTATGTTTGTGTGTGTGTGTTTTGTGTGTGTGGGGTTTGTTGTGTGTTGTGTGTGTGTGTGTGTTTTTTGGTGTTTTTTGGGTGTGTGTGTAAAATTTATCCCCAAAAAAGGGGAACAACTCTTTTTTTTTCCCCTGTTTTCTAAATTGTCTGGATTAAAAATGACACATCCCGTTAAAACCCTGGGACAGGGATTTATGGACCTTCTGCCAATGCATAAGGGCAGCCCACTCGGGAAGGTAAGGGGCCCGGTTTGGATGTCCCTCTCGCTCCCTCCTCCCCCTTCTGTCCCATGTCCCCCCCTTTCTTGTTTTTTTCCCTCCCCCCATTTCCC
Source organism: Penaeus monodon (assembly GCF_015228065.2). NCBI lineage: Eukaryota > Metazoa > Arthropoda > Malacostraca > Decapoda > Penaeidae > Penaeus > Penaeus monodon. The sequence goes on from NW_023641398.1 coordinate 5,904, forward strand.
AGACACGTTTTCCCCTCCTTTACCCCTCTGTCCTCCCCTCCGGTGCCACCTCTTTCCCCACTCCCATGTCATTCGAATGGCAGTTTGGGCATTGTGAACGTCTGTTTTTTGGTTAATTTTTTTTTGCAGCTGTTTCAAAAATCGCGTGCAGTTGAAAAAATAAGGGGGTATCGATAAAAACCCCAAATAAACATTCGTATATGATTCACTTGCGCCGGGAATACTTTCATTTCACATCAACATTATTCATCAAAAACTTTTTTACACTCTCTATTGTGAAAGTTTGTAACAGTTAAAAGAATTGTCGTTTAACGGACAATTTGAAAAAGGGCGGGTTTGTTGAAAGGTAGGTAAACATAAGGCCAGCTGGTACGAATTTTTTGGATGAAAAGGGCATTGTTTTTTGGGCACAAATTCCTGACCTTTTTCCCCACACTTTTCCCTTTAAGAAAAAAAAAAAAAAAAAAAATTTTTTCATTTTTCCTATGTTGGTATTGTAATCAGACGAGTTATCCCCTGCCCCAAATTTAGAGGACTATTTTTTGATCTTTGTGTTTTGTATTATGTTCTCGCGAAAATCCGTTCCATGTTCATCGGACCCCCCCCCCCCCCCTCCCCCCCTTTCCTCTCCCCTCTCCTCTTTTCTCTCCTCTCCCTTTTTTCCCCCTCTCTCTCTCTCTCTCCTCTTTTCGTTTGGGTTTTTTTTTTCGCCTCTTTCAAATTTAAAAAGGGTACTGTGTTTTAAATTCAAAAATCACAAATAACAGGGTTTTTTGTCATTTGTTTTTTTTTTAACAAATATAGTTACTTCTACAGGTTTTTGTATAGCAGATTTGAAATGTTAATGCTTTCATTGATGAATGAACTATTACCCTTCTTGTCATAATATTGTTATCATTATCATGTTTATTCTGTATCATTATTTTTTTTATTATTTTTAAATACGTTACGATAAATTTAAACATGATTATTTCATTATAATTTTTACTACTTACTACTCTCTTCTTTTAACGGGTTCATGTCTGAGCCGCCGTGGTCCCCCGCATATACTTAATTGTTTGTCATGTTGTGATGCTTTTTGGAGTGAGTTTCTGGTAGGGGCCCAGTTCCTTTTTTTCCCCCCCGGAAGTGCCGTGGTACCTTTTTGTTAAACATTCTCTTATTTATCCGGGCTTGGGGGCAACCTTGACTTGGGTGGCTTGGCCACCCTGGCTAGGGAGGCAATCGGTGAATTCCTTCCCAAGGGAACAACCGGCGCTCGGTCTCGAAAAAAACCCCCGAATTCAGATTGCCGCCCCTGCAGTCTTGTCCGATCTCTAAACATTCGGGGCCACCCGGCCTTATCTTCTATACACTAAATTTTTTATCATTATTTTTGTTATTATTATTTTTTTTAACTATTATTATTATCATCATTATGATAATAACAATTATTATCATTATCATCAGCATCATCATTATTGTTATCATTATCATAATTAATATTATCATCATTATCATTATTTTATCATCATCATTATTATAACTATTATGATTATTATTATTATTGTTATTATTATTATTACTAATATCATTATTATTATTATTACTATTTATTATTAATATTAATGATATTATTTTTTATAATTGTTGATATCATTATTACTCTCATTATTATCATCATTGTTTTCTTATTATTACCATTGTCATTATCGCCATATTTTCTTATTATCATCACTGTCATTATCATTATTTGTTTTCTTATTGTTTATCATTTCCATCACTATCATTATCATCATCATTGCAATGTAATAATTCTATTTGTGTTTCGTCCGTTTGTTCCCACGTTATGCCTTAATCATCGATGAGTGCGAGGCAAGGATACTACACTGAAGTAGTTAGACCGTCAGTTTACTAGCAAAGAGAGGAAGGAAACAGGGGGAAGAGAAGGACTTAAAGTGAAAAGGGGAAAGGGAGAAAGGGAGGAAAGGTGATTTTAAAAAGGAAAGAGGGAGGGGAGGGCGAAGGGGGTTAAAGAAAAGGGAGATGGGGAAGGGAAAGGGAGGAGAAATGGAGGGGGGTTTAAAGAAGAAAAGACGGTGGCTAAAGGGAAAGGGAAGAGGGAGAAAGAGGGGGCTAAGAGAGAAATTAGGGGATGGAGGAGAGAGGGAAGGGAATGAGGTAGTGAAGGAAGTGGGGAGGTTAAGGAGGGAGAGGAGGGATGTAGGGGGGGGAAGGAGCAGAAGTGGGCTTGGAGTGGGAGGGGAGGAGTGAATGTATAAGGAAGAGGGGGTGGCAGAACGGGAAAGAGAAAGGTAGTGGGAGAGGGAGGGGAAAGGAACAAGGAGAGGAGACGAGAGCCAGAATGAGGGTGAAAAGGGAGAGAGGTAGTACCTCTTATTTTTATTTGTGATCACTTTTTTTTCCCGGTAGTTATAACTATAATGATGATGATTTATTACCGATAACCTCACTATCATTACTATTATCATTATTATCATAATTTATCATTATCATCATTATCATTATTATCGTTATCATCTTTTTAATTATGATCATAATTATGACCATTATTACATTTCTAATAACATTTTCATTACCTGTATCTCCAGTATTGTATAATCCTTGTTACGACTGTAATTTCCTTCTTTTCCTCGTCTTCACCATCTTCACCACCACCATCATTAATCTACATTCCTTTTAGGTATACTTTTGCCCAGTCAGTGCTGATCATCCCCTGATCGATACATATAATTCTGGACACGACACAAGACACAGTAACACTAGAGTTAAGGTACAGGAGGTGCCCTTGAAAGACGCTAAGCAACAGAACCGGATTTTTGGCACTTTGCTAAATTGAAGCGCTAGACCCAGTGCAAAAAAGCGCTTGATTGGCAACACTACACTCTGCATTAGCGAGAGGAAAATCAAGTTAGATCTTAAAAGTCTTTGGCTATGCATAAAATTCTGCACTGGCGACACTTCGAGATCTTAGTGAAATAATCGTTTTGATGCACTTATCAATGATGGGGTGTAACCTTTCCTGCGTTTCAGTCCCTTGGATACAGAGACGGCATTCTTATTACCATTATTGTTGTTATTATTGTTACTACTGTCGCAGTACTATGGCTGTCATTATTATTATAGCTATCATCAATGTCAGTGATATTATATTTATCATTATTATTGGTATTTATTATTACATTATCATCTTTATTATTAGAAGTAAATTTAATTAATATTATCAATAACACTACTGTTTTTAAAAGCAATAGTAGTAGCACTAGCTGCAGTAGTATTCATAAAACTATTGTCTTTACGCTTTCTTATTTCAAATTTCCTTCCACTTACCTTGTTGTTTTTTTATGTCCCAGCATGAATTCACTGACAAAGAAACCAGTCAGTTTTCCAAACAAGTGAATTCAGTCAGAGTTAACGTCTATCTGGAGGTCATCTTTTTATTTTCTCTCGCCAAACCTACTCGTAATCTAGTGCAAGACCTCATACCTTGTGTGTGTGTGTGTATATATATATTATATAATATATATATATATATATATATATATATATATCTATATATATGTGTGTGTGGTGTGTTTTGTGTGTGTGTGTGTGTGTGTGTGTGGTGTGTGGTGTGGTGTGTGTGTGTGTTGTGTGTGTTGGTTGTCTGTGTGGGGTGTGTGTGTGTGCGTGTGTGTTCCTTAAATCTCCCTCGTTCGCTCAACAAAACTATTGGCGACTTTCCAAGGACGCAGTAGCTACATCCCCGCGCTCAACCTACTCCTTTCAGCGTCCGAGACCCGTGGACGAGTTTCCTCTTCGGCCGCCACTGAGGGCAAGGCAGTCACAGTCACTTACCTTTTTAGGCCAGTGTCTCCCGCCCTTCGAAGGCCACGAAAACAGTGCCAGGGACTCCAGGCCGGATGGACGCCTTCAAGCACTCTGGGCTTCGGCTCGTCTGGGGCCCGGCCTAACTCGCGTTCGTCAAGGCTTTTCCTGGTGCAGCTGAACATTCCCGCCTTCAGATGATATATTTATATTATATATATATAATATAATATATATATATATATATATAATATAAAATTATATATATATATATATGATAATATAGATAGATAGATAGATAGAAGATAGATAGATAGATGATTATGTATATATGTTTTATAATATATTTTATATTTGTGTGTATATATAGATATAGATAGATGATAGTAGATAGAGGGATAGTTAAACACACACACACATATGTGTGTACGCACACATACATAAATACAAAATACATAAACATATATACATATATATATATATATATATATTTTAATTATATATATATATATTATTTATATATATATGCATATATATATATATTTATTATATATATTATTATATATAATATATATGTGTGTGTTTTGTGGTGTGTGTGTGTGTGTGTGTGTGTGTGGTGGGGTGTGTGCATGTGTCTGCGTGATTATTTATGTATATATATGGATATACTTGCTTGTGTGCGTGTGTCCTGTATTTATTTACGTTATTATTTATATAATTGTGTGTGTGTATTATTGAATGCCTATAGCTTTTTCTGTATAATTCCCTGGGCGATGTAAATCAACCAAGGCGTCACCGGAAATTTGAAAAGGTGCAAAAAAAAATATTATTTAACC
>NW_023641400.1:0-5000 GCF_015228065.2 Penaeus monodon
ATATAATATAAATAATATATATATTTTTTATAATCCCCTTATATATAAAATTTAATTATTTAAATATTTTTTTTTTTTTTTTTTTTATTATATTATATTATTTTTTTTTTCTTTTTTTTTTTTTTTTTTTTTTTTTTTCTTTTTTTTTTTTTTTTTTTTCTTCTTTTTTTTTTTTTTTTAATATATATATTAATTATTATATATATATAATATATATATATATATATATATATATTATTTTTGGGGTTTTTTTATTTATATTAAATATTATATATATTATATTATATATATTATTATATATAAAATAATAATAGTTTTAATAATATAGATAAAATGGGAAAAATAATATAATAAAAAATTTTTAATTTTTAAATAATTAAAAATATTTTATAAATTATAATAAATATATTTTTAAATATTATATACATATTAATATATATATTATATATAATATATTATATATATATATAATATAATTATAATTATTTTATTTTAAAATCCTATATTTATATTATTTATATTTATTTTTATCTTATTTTTTAAAAAAAAATTTTTAATATTTTATTTTTTAATTTTCCCTTCTTCCTTTTTTCTTCTTCTTTTTTTCTTTTTAAATTTTTATATTATATAATATATATTTTATTTATATTATATTTATATATATAAAAATTTTATATATATTTTATTTTTTTTTTTTTTATATTATATATATATAATTATATATAATATTATATATATTATAATAATATTATATATTATCTACTATTTCTTTCTATATTATTTATATATATATTATAAATATATATTTTATTTCTATCTATTTTTTAATCTAAATCTATATATCTAATATATATATTTTAATATTATATATATATATAATTTATTATACATAAAACCCCCCCCCCAAAAAACAAAACAATATAATATATTATATATTTATTAATATAATATATTTTTTTATTTTTATATTATATTATATTATATATATATTATATATTATTTATTATTATATATATTATATATAATTTATATATTAAATATAATATATTTTAATTTTCAAAATTTACCTTTCACAATATACTCTTTTCATTTCATTTATTTTTTATAAAATTGGGGTCCCCTTCCCTTTCCCACAATCCTACCTTTTTATAATATTTTTTATTTATTTACCAATATTTCTTCCACCCACTTAAAACAAAAAACCTTAAAAAAAATTTTATAACCCCTTTTAATAATTTTTGAATTTATGATTAAATTAACCCCTTAAATTTTTAATTTATTAATTTGGGGGGGGGTTTTCCCATTCCCTTCCCCGGTGTTTTTTTTTTTTTTTTTTCCCCGGTACACCATTTCCCGGATGCTTGGGTAAAAGGGGGTCCCCAAAGGGTGGGGCCTGGAGGACAGGGGAAATTCCCCCTTGCCAAGGGCCCCCGGGCTGTGGTGTGAACCCTCAAGGCCGGTTGGCCGTCGTGCCCAAGCCCCCCTGAGTCGAACAAATCTAAATTCAGGAATTTTTTATATATTTATTTTTTTAAATTAAATTTTTATTTTTTTTTTTTTTTTTTTCCCCATAAATTTTTTTAAAAATTTAAATTTTTTTTTAAATTTAAATTTTAAATTTAAAATTTTTTTAAAAAAAAATTTTATAAATTTTAATTTTTAATTGCCGGGTTGAAGTAAAATTCCAAAAGGGAAAGGCATTCCTAAAAATAAAATTTATACCCCAAATATCCAACATAAAATTAAATTAATATCATTTCCCACCCTAAAATGAATATTTTAAAAAAGAATATATAATATAAAATTTATATAATATATATATATTATATTAAAATTATTATTTTAATATATATTAAAAAATTTTTATATAAAAATTTTGAATAAAATTTTAAAATTAAAAAAAAAATTTTTTTTAAAAAAAATTTAAAAAAAAACCCCCAAAACAAACACCAACAACAAACATTTAAAAGGGGTAAATAAATTTGTAAAAAAATTATTATTTATATATATATATATATATATATATATTTTATATATATAATTTTGTTTTTAAAAAATTTTTTTATATTCTATAAATATAAATAAAATTTTAATAATTTTTTATTTTTTCCCACAAAACAAAAAAACTAATATATTTTTAAAAATATCTATAATTAATTTTTATATTTTTTATTATTTTTAATAAAAAAATATAAAGGGTTTTCGGTGAAAAGCTGGGAAAAATTTAAAAATGTTCTTTAAAAAAAAAATAATTTAATAAAAATTATTTCGTTGGGAAAAGGGAATTTTTAAAAATTAATAATATTAAAAAATTATTAATTAATTTTTAAATTTTTTATTTTTAATTAAAAAATATAAATTTTAAATTTAATTTAAAAAATTTAAAAATGTATTTTAACTTTTTAATAAATTCAATCTAAAACCCAAATTTAATTAAAAAATTAATAAGGTTTATTAATTAAAAATAGTAATTTATAATTAATATTTTATAAAATTTGGGTATAAATATATTTAAATTTTTTTTAAAAAACCCAATTATTTAAGAAGAATATAACATTAACAACCCCAACCAAAAACCGGGGAAAAAAACCCCCAAAAACCACAACACTAATTATTTAAAAATATTTTTGAATTTTTAAAAATTATATTTTTAAAAAAAAAATTTAATTTAAACTTTTCTCCCAACCAAACCAACAAAAAAATATATAAATTAATAATAAAAAAAATAAAAAAAAAAAAAAATATATATAAAGATATTTAATATATATATTATATATATATATATATATATTATATAATTAAAAAATTTTTAAAATAAAAAAAAAACACACACTAAATAATATATATATAAAACCAATAATATTATTTTTTTTATATATTAAAAATTAATATATATTAAATATATATAAATATTATTTTTTTATATATATAATTTTATAAATATATATATAAAAAATAAACATTTTATATATAATAATAAAAATATTAAAATATATTAAAACAATATAAAATTATATATAATTTAACTTTATATATAATATAATTATTTAAATTATTATAAAATATATATATATCCCCAAAAAAAAAAAACTCAAAATAAAAATTTTAAAATTAATATTAATAAATTCAAAATTATATATTTTTTATTTTTAAATTATACACTAAATAATTATTTATAAAAATTTATATATTTTAAATATAATATATATAATATATATATATAATATATATATTACTATATATTGTAAATATATATTATAATTTTATATAATGCCCTTATTATTTATTATTATATTATATATTTTTATATATTAAATATAATAATGATATATTTTATTTTGGTTCTTTTTTTTGTTTTATTAACCATCAAAAAAAAAACCCCCCCAAAAAAACCCAACCAAAACTATATTTTTTTTTTTTTTTATTAAATAAAAAAAAAAAACAAAAAAAAAAAAAATCGAAAATATATATATATATTATATATTAATTACTATATCTATCTTTATAAAATCTTATTTATATTTATTATTCTGTATTTTATAACTGTTTTAAATAAAATTAAAATATATATATATTCTTTATTATATATATATATAAAAATTTATATTTTTTTAATATGTATTTAAAAAAAAAAAAAATATTTTATTATTATAATTTTTTTAAATTTATTTTTTATATTTTTTTATTATAATAAAAAAAAAAAAAATATATTTATTAAAAAATATTTAAAATTTAAATATAAAAAAAATTTATAATATTTTATATTAATTTTTAATTTTTTTTAATAAAAATTTTTTTAAAAAATTTTTATTTTTTTTTAAAAAATTTTTTCCCCAAAAAAATTTTTTTTTTTAAATTTTTTTTTAAAATTTTTTATTAAATTTTTTAAATTTTTTTTTTTTTTTTTATATTTTTTTTTTTTTTTATTATTATGGGGTTTTTTTTTTTTTTGAAAAATAATCCCCTTTTGTTTTTAACCATTATTTTAATTGCGATTAAAAATTCCCTTTGAATAACGTTACTTTAAAGTTTTAGATTGTCCACTGAAGTGATTAATCCATTAATTATTAAATTAATCAATTGGATCTGGGGCAACTGCATTCTAGACCGACTCACAATCTTCCTTGGACTTGGAATTTTTAAATTTTCTGACGAGAACCCCAATTAAATTCATCAGGTCTAAGTGAAAAGTCACTAGATTTCCCCGTTTGCCGGAGAAGGGTAACAGTAGGGGAGAAGTATGATCAGCATATGCTAAATTTTGTAGCGGGGAAAACATATCGCTAGTATGGAAAATAAAGAGCAAAAGCCAAAAAACTACCCTGAGGAACCCCAAAGACACACGGGGAAAACGACCTAAACCTACCCTCATATGAAAAACATTGTTTTTTGCCTGTACTTAAAATTTGCACCAACACCAAAAGACTGCAACTTAAAAAAAACCCCTTTTGCTTAAAGTGTCAAAAGCTGCATTAAAAACCAGAGATAAACCGATTCATGACCCCTTTTCAAAACATAAAAGGGCCCCTTTCTAAAACCAAAGTGAGTCTCTGGAAAAAAAAAGGGCTCAGTATACAGAAAAACGTTTGACCAGGAAGTGTTCAAAACCTTAGATAAATTCGTGTAATGGATCTATTTGCATAGGTGAAGACTGTAGTCACCTTTGGGAAAAGGGGGGAACATTCCAAAGCGCCAGCTCTGAAAATGGCCCTTGCGATCTAAGAGGGGTAAGATTACAGCTAATTTTGGCGCTAATTGACCCTTTTGTCCCCTTTTTTAAAAACAAAAGAAAAGCCATTACTCCACATATTCGTCTAATTCTGATAACAGATATTGATTTAGAGAACCGAAGGCAAATTAATTAAAGCTGGTAATGGGGGACCTAAAGGGGAAGTTCATATTTTCCAAACTTTTTTTTGAATTAAAACACTCTGCTAGCGGTAGTTTTTCAATTGGACTATAATAAAAATATGGAATGGAGGACTCAACACCAAACTACA
>NW_023641401.1:0-15000 GCF_015228065.2 Penaeus monodon
TATGAAAATAATTCAAAAATATGATGTTTATGTAAATAATCTAATAAATTTTTAATAGTAGATGATAGATAGATTGTGTGTGTATATTTATTTATATATTTTATTTATATATAATTATAATTTTGTAAAATTATTAGTTGTATAGATATGTTATTGTTGTAGTATACCACATATATATTCGTAGTGTGATGTGATATTTTGCATAATATGTATAAATATGGTTTTTTTTAATATTATGTATATATATACTGTATATTCATATATATATAATATATATATATATTATTATATATATATTATTAAATTTTTTGGGGGTGTGTGTGTGTGTGTGTGTGTGGTTTTGTACCTATGTAATCGTGAGTTAGTCCACACACAAAAAACCAAAACACCCCACACACCCCCAAACACCAACACACACACACACACACACAACACACAAAACACACACCACACCACACACACACCACACAACCCCACACACACCACACAAAAACACCAACACACACACAACAAAAAAACAAACAGACAAAACCATAAACAATTCACACGTAATCACACACAAAACAACAAAACCCATACTAAAACATACATAATCATCAACAAAAACATACTACTACACCACACACACACACCACACACACACACACACACAACCCACACCACACACACAACACACACACACCCCACCCAACACACACACCCCCACAAACACACAAAAACACACACACACACACACACACCACATATAATATTTTTTATTTTAATTATATATATATAAAATTAATATTATATATAGTAAAATTTTTATGTATGTATGTGTATGTATATGTAATTATAAGTGGAATCAATGTTTATAAATATAATATATTATTATATATATATATATTATAATATATATAAAATTTCTATAAATTTTTGGTATATGTAAATGCATTTATGTAAAATTTTATAGTGTAAATGTTGCTGAAGACAAAAATTAAATGATTCAAGTGTAATTGTTTGTAAAAGCTTTTTTAAATTCTTCTGATTTTCAAGGATATTTTTTCCCCAAAATGGCTTTTCATGTATCTATGACCCCCATTTGGTACCTCGTTGTTCAGTGGTACACTAGCTTGATTTCAAAATTTTCTACATAGATATGTTGTTTTATTAGATAAATACAATGGGTACCCATTTCTTACAAAAAAATTTTTTTAAAAAACTTTTCATTTTGGGGAAGGGAAAAATTTTTTTCAGTTTTATAAATGTTTTTATGCTGTTGTTTTAAAAATGTGTAGGGGATTTTACTGAGAAAGGGTTTCCGGGGCCGACAAGGTTTGGTTTACGGTAAATTTTGGAATGTTGGTGAGCTGCCTATGATTTTTAAATCTATTTTTGTTAAACGAAAGTTATTGAGGTGGGTTTTGTTTATGTTGTTGTTACAATATCCGTGGTTTCAAAAAAAGACGTTAGTAAACAACGATTATGTCCTGGGTAAGACAATAAACTGCCCCGGGGGGTTCCCCTTGAAAAAAGGAAGACCTATTAGCCCATACCGGGGTTGGGGTTGACACTTCCAGCAGGGCAGGAAATATCTGGTAAAAACCCCTTCAGTTCTACTGATTCTGGTTTCCCCAAAAATATGTCGCGTAACAGGTAACGGTTTTAAAAACGGCAAGATATTTCCCTTTATTGGAGAACGCGGTTGAGAAGGACCCTGGGGGATTCCCACTCAATTTTTTTTTTTTCTCCGAAAAAACCTCACACCAATGTTTAATACAGAACGAAATTCATACCACATCCCCCTTTTCGGGGGTTATCAAGGCGCTTTAGTCAGTGGGAAACCGGTACAATGTTAAACATGCATCTGGAGACAAAAAAGAAAAAAACAGCCCAAATTTAAAAACACTTTTAAAAAACGAACGTGGACGAAAAAAATAAAGAGATGGGAAAAATTTACTAGGCTGAAACAAAATGGATAGATACAACATTCAAATATAGGAATAAGGAGACCAATTTGGGAAAAAGAAGGAAAGTTTCAAAACAAAAAGAAAAAAAACAGTTTTTTTTTTGGGAAAAAAAAAGGGAAATTTATAGTCACGGAGTTGGGTTTATGATTCTCACAAAAAAAAAACAAATGAAAATGGGTCAGCCCAATAAATGATCGCATTTTAAAAGTCGAAAAAAGCAAAACCTCTAATTTTAGTATTATACAATGCTCCACCCCCCAATTTGCAAGTGATAAAGAAAGGAAATTTTTTTAAACTCTCTCCAAGAATTTAGCACAACCCCTAACAGAGATGTAAAAAAATCATGGGGACCTAAACCCAAAGTGGGAAAAAAAATTAAAAAATTACCCGGGGAAAATTGGGCCCAGAGATATAAATGAAAGAGGTAAAGATTTTTAACTGTATACAAAAATTTTATTATACCCAAATCATGTTCCAAACACCACCCAAGACATTTACACGGGTTTTCACCAGAAAATAAAACACGAAACCCAAATTGCTACATTGTGCTGAACCAAAATGAAAAAGTTCAAAAAAAATGCCAAAAACAAGACCGGGGTGCCGACTGCAACATGCCCCCAATACAAACTATCGACTTTAAAAAAGACTCAAAAAGATGGAGCGCCCAACACCCCCTCTAAAGCTCGATAAAAAAAACTTTTGATAACAATTACAAAAATTACGGGTTTCAAACAAATTGAAATACTCAATAAATGTAAAGATGAAAAAAACACCAAAGATTTATGGGAAAAAAAAAGAACTCCTCGGGGCACTGCTTAAAAAAACCCCCCCCCAAAAAAAAAAAAGACAATTCCCCCTGGAACTAAAAAAACTTAAGTAAAAAATTGAAAAAAGAAGATCCCAAAATAAAAATTATAAATAATACATTTGAAAAAAATTTACAAAAAAAAAAATAAAAAAAAATTCAAGTTTATTGGACAAATAAGGGAAAATTTTTAAATAAACATTGCCAGAATGAAAACTTTTTCTATCAATAAGACAACTGAAGAACTCCCCAAGGAGTAGAAACATCCACAAAAATTTAAAACCTACAAGGGGACACTATAAAAAATAAGAGGACTTGTTTATGTATGGAAAAGAATCAAAGTGGGAATCAATTTGTTCCAACATACAAAAAGAAAAAAAGATCAAACAACAACTTAATTGGATCATGACAGGGGGATAAAACCCCCAAAACCCACTGCTGGACGAAGTTAAAAAGCCATAAGGGAAGTAAAGAATAACAAGACCCCCGGAATAATGAAATAAACACAGAACAATTTGGGAATGTGGGAAATGTTAAATACTTCTTTACAAGCTTGTAAAAAAAATATGGAAGAAAGAAAATGGCCAGAAGAGGGAAAAATCTCTTTGCCCCATACAAAAAAGGTGATGCACCCAATCAAAAATGATAGGACATTTTCTAATAAGCACAGCAGAAAAATTTTGTTAAAAATTTTTTGCTGAAAGAAAAAGTTGAATTTAAAAGAGGGAAATTGCAGACAAAACAACGGGTTTTTCCCCCGGGAAAGGGTACCAAACCCCAATTCAAAAATTTAAAAATTGATCATGGAAAAAAACAGGAACATAAAAAACCCCATACCTGGTTCATCGATTACTAAAATTTTTGATATGTTGATCACGTTTCCTCTGGAAAACAGTACGATTATTTTCCAAAAAACACTATCCAATAAAAAAACCCTTGTATGCCCCCAAAAACAAGCAGCTGTAAGAACTACTTCGGGGTTAACAGAAGGGGTTCGAAGTCAAAAAAGGGAGTACGACAGGGTTGCATTCTGTCTCCGCCCCCTCTTAATATATTCTGAAAAAATATGAGAGGTGCTCTAAGAATTTTGATGGAACTGTGGGTTGGGGGATAAAAATATCAAATCGGGGTACGCCATGTTTAATTTTTTGATTGCCAGCAATAGAACTGCAACAACACTAGATAAAGTTAGAGAAGAAGAAAAAAAAGGCGGGCGTTTCTTAATCCCAAGAAAACTAAGATTAAAGTTTCAAAGAAAACCCGGGCAAGAACAATATAACTTTTAAAAAAGGGAATGTTTTGGGGAAAAATGTGAAAGATTTCACTTATCTTGGAGCTTTTTTTAACAAATCTGTGATGTTTCCCCGGGAAGAAAGAAAATTACCATTGAAAAAAACGCCAAAATTGCCCTCAAAAACATCTGGAAAGACCGAAGCATTTTTAGGGCAAAGCTGGGGTTATTAAACTCTTTATTTTTCCCAATTTGCATCATAGGTTCGGGTGTTGGGTGTTGAAGTAATAGAAAGAAAAGATCAATTTTTTTGAAATTGGTGTTTACAGAGAGTACTGCAAATTAGCGGACGAGAAGAAGAGATGATAAAGTGTGAGAAAAATAAATTGTAAAGACCGACTGTTGGACATCTTGAACAAGGGGGAAAATTTAAAGTTTATGGTCAGTAAAAAAGTAAAAGTTTTGAAAAAAAATTTGCTGACAGGATGGTGATAGGAAACAGGGGAAGAGGAAAAACCAAAGACAAGATGACGACAACATCAAGATTTTTGGGGTTTTGTCGAGGTACAAGTGGAAAAAAAGCGTAAGATCGATTTAGGGCGAAGGATGGTGGAGAGGTCCACGGTGCTCAAACATGAGCATCCTTTATTGTGATGATGAAACAACGTTTCCACTCAGAACTTATAATGGGGGTTTGTTTGATTTAAGGGGTGTTTTCTTTTGCAAAACGGGTGGAATTTCAGTGGTATCTGTTTGGTAGAAAAAGAAGAAATAATGGGGAACAAAAATTTTGCAATGTTATATTTAAAGGGTGTAGTGATAAATTTTGGTTTGGTTTTATAGTCTCGTCTTTCAATCTTCTGTAGAGGAAGGGAAAAATTTTTGCTCTTTATTGACGAGAGAATTTTGAAATGTTTTAGCTATAGTAATTAAATTTTTGGGTGACATGTAAATAAGTTTTTTTTTTATATTTGGGTGGTGTGTGTGTGTGTGTGCGCGGCGCGTGCGTGTGCGTGTGCTGGTGTGTGTGTGTGGCGCGCGCGCGCGTTTGCGGGTGTGGGTTGTCCGTGTGCGTGTGCGCGTGCGTGCGTTGCATGCGGGTGTGCGTGCCCGTGTGTTTTTTTGGTTTTTTTGTCTGTTTAGAAATATATATATTATATATATATTAATTATTATATATATTTATAATGTGTGTGTTGTGGGGGGTTGTGGTGGTTGGTGGTGTGTGTGTGTGGGGTGTGGTGTGGTTGTGGGGTTTGGGTGTGTGGTGTGTGTGGTGGTGGTGTTGTGTTTCATATATATATATATAAAAATTAAAAATTATATATATTATATATTGTTATAATGTATGATATTATATATATATATAATATATAATATATATATAATTTATATTAAATTTTATATATAAATGTTTACAATATAGTGTATTTATGTGTAGTATTATATAAAATTTTTATTTATAATATATATATATTATATATTTATAATATATATATTTTATTTTAAATTTATATTTATATATATTTATATGTACTAGTGTGTATAATGGTCTTAATTTGAATGATACTAAATACCATATATTATCTGGCGGGTTCCAGGGGAAAACTCAGATCTGTTTTCAGTTTTATTAGGAAAGACCAAAGATTAAAAGGGGATTTTGAGCGGTGACTGGCGGGGGCGGCGTCCCCTTTGGGGGTTGGAGGGAAAAAGGTTTGTTCGGGGTTTTAAAGGGAAAAGGACTCGGACTGACTCCTTCGGGTTTTTGGGTCACCCCCAAACTGGGGGCGGGGGGGCACAGTGTTGCCCTGGGCTACCCCCTCCGGCTTTTTCTCGTATCGCCGAAGGTAAAGGTCATGCCCCGGGGGGTCAGCAGCTGCCCTAGCCAAACCCCTTTGTTTAATGGATGTCCCCGGGCTCAGGCAGATTTCACTTTTATAGATTCACACTCTTGCCCCCACCCTCCCCTCCCCTGAGGCGCTGATAGACGCTCCACCTCAAGGCGTCCTACTCCCCCCGGAGAAATGCTTGACGGCCAACGTAACTACCCTCCACGGCGCGCGCCCTCATCCCCCCCCGCCTGTGCGGCGCCTCCTTCCTGTCCTCTTCCGGTGTCCCGTCAGGGCCCGTATACGCAAGTCCTGTCGTAGCCCCATTTCTGAAAACGGTCCCCGAAATGGGATTCCCCAAGTCTCAGCTATCCACTTTTCCTCGCCATCGCCCGGGGGCCTGGGGTGGGTATCGATGACAGGCTATATAACCAGACCATGCAACAAGGGCCAAGATAGGGGAGAGAAAGATAAAAGGGGTGTGGGGGGGGAGGGTACTCAGCATATGACCGTTAAAAAATAAGCCGTTTTTTTTTTTTTTTTATTATTTATATTATTTTTATTTTTTATTATATGTTTTTTTCCTTTTTTTTTTTTTTTTTTTTTTTTTTTGAGACCGGAATGATCAAGGCATCCGCAAAGATCTACCTAAACCCTCGACGTCCAAAAAAAAAGGATGAGTAAAAGTGAAAACATTCAATACCTGCCCGGGACATTGCTGTTTACAAGGATAGGCCGTTTTGGGGGGACACGAGGAAGCACACTCGGGGCCCTTTACGCCGATTGATCCTCCCCCCTTGTGCATCCGATACGCTTCGCTAGCCGCCCCAAACACTAATAAGAGGACAACATGCCTAAAAGGGTTTAACATAAACGGGATAGATGAATTTATGTGAAAGTCGACAAAAACCCGACGTCCGGTCCTAAAACCTTACTAACGGCGTAGATGCAGCTCCGGGGACTGTGACTTTGTTTGTGGCAAGGTTAGGAGGCCGGCCTAATCGCTATGGGACTGCACACCCCGTGACAAAGGGATTTGATTCCCGGGCCCTTTAAATGACAGAGAACGCAAACCACAGTGAGAGGCAGGAAAAAGGTTTCCTGAAATAACCTATCTGGCTGAAGCTCCTCGCAAGCAATTGTGGGGGCCCTTTGTTTGATGAAAAGATCAGTGTCCCCTGAGAAAGAGAGCATGAAAGGCGAGATTTTGATCTCTCACCCCCTCGAAGGAACAGATGAGGTGATCAGGCCACCTGAAAAAAGAGCACGAGCACAAGAGGATCTAAAGAGATAAGGTAAGGTGAAAAAAAGCACCAAAAAGTGCCTTTGGTAGGCTTAAAACAGGGTCTAAGAAGTCAGAGGAAAGGGGAAGATAGAGCTGACCCCTACTCTCTAAGAATAAAAGGGTGGGGCACGGAAAACCATGTAATTGACGTTTGTTTTGTGGGGGAAAGGGGGTGTACGGGGTACCCCCTAAAAGTAAAAGGGACGCATGGAATAATAACAACACCCCAGGGCAGTGGGGAAAAACCCTGGGCTACTTTTAAAAACCGAGTGCGTTGTTTAAAGGGAAAAAGAGTTTGACAGAAAATGAAGATCCCCTCATAAGTACCGCCCCCATGTAAACGGGCAAACACGCAGGCGACCCCTCCCCGTGCCCCGCACAAAAGAGGGCTGTTGCCAAACATTCAATCGGTGTATTTGTTGACTGTGCTTGATAGAAAAAAAGTTAAATTTTAATGGGTAAGAGAAAAAACTTGTTTACGTGCCTACAATCTGACCGCCTTACCTCGCACACCCTTTTAAACATAGCTAATTCCAAAACATTGTGCGCAAGCGTGTTGACAGCATGAGAAATGAGTCAAACTGGAACTACAGACGATAATTTTTCCTATCTTCTGAATTGGGATGTAAGAGGCGTCACCCACAACTCCGAAGAGTACGTGCGAAAAAAGGGCCAAAAAAAATGAATTCCCCCCGGGGCCCTCCCCGTTTGGGTGAGAGGCCTACGAAAAAATTTCAACTCTACAATCGCGAGTAAGAACATTGAATAGGCGAAGTCTGTGCAAAAGAGAAGGATTATGGTAAGGCTGTCCGAAGAGAAAACTGGTCCTTGGGGTTATAATGACTTGGACGGTTGCGGAGGGGCAGTCGAGAAGGGGCCCTCCACATGGTTTGTTATAAAAAAAAA
Source organism: Penaeus monodon (assembly GCF_015228065.2). Taxonomy (NCBI): domain Eukaryota; kingdom Metazoa; phylum Arthropoda; class Malacostraca; order Decapoda; family Penaeidae; genus Penaeus; species Penaeus monodon. Next base: position 8,006 of record NW_023641401.1, read on the forward strand.
CCTTCCAAGGTCCTCAACCACAGCCCCAGGTGCCCCTTCACTTTAGCGGCAGGCGATCGAGTCTCCTCCAGAGGGGGCCCAAAAAGAATATGGACGACAGCATCCGGAAGGGAGAGCCCGATATCACTCCCCACTCCACGACCACATAAAGAATATATCACCAAACCAGTTACAAGAAAAAGGAATAGGTATAAAGGTCCTCCTAAAGAGGGTGCGGTAATAGCATGCAAACGCAGTTAATTTTAGAGATAAAAAAATCTACGGGAGTAACCTATAAATGACGAAAATCGCTAACTTCGAGACTAGTTTAGTAAATGAGAAAAGGAGATTATCAAAGCAAGGATGACCAATGAGAGGACAAAAATGATTCCACACCTAAACTGACAGCCAGCTTCAGGACGTCAAAAGAACCACTGCACGAGCCATCACGAAAGCCCTTACTTGCTTTTGTTTTTTACTGCCCCAACTCTGTAGGGACCCACAAATAACGGCTAAGCCTAGGCCGAATAGTAGTGTGACATGATTTTCTTAAATACCAAGGGAACGACCCCCCATAGATTTTTCACGGCAATCTTATGTGGACTCAATTATTCTGTCAAGACCTGGGCAGGAACGCCCTTTTCGCGAAAACGCTCGCTGTGCTGAGAAAACCAAAAAACCAGCATAAAATTTTCCGCATGAGGGGACGGCCTCATCTCCCGGATTTTGTTGGCAGCCGCTTGTCCTGTCCCGTGAGAAAAAGACGGGCTATCGCCCGGGAAAGGGGATAGGTGAATTGATGGCCGACGGGGGGTGGGGGAAAGAACGCCCAATCGTCCCTTTCTGTCGTCCACCCGTTTACGCAAAATGGTTAGAAGGTCATTCAAAATTTTCCGTAATGCCATTTTGCCTGTGGACGGAACGGGAAAAAATTCACCTGCGTCAATGTAGCCGCGCGTGAGATGGCTAAAACCTGATTTACAAACTCGGTACCGTTTCCCGGGTTAAATTTGGGACAGCCGTGACGGCAACAAATTACTCATGAAATGCTTTCGGACGTGCACTGCAGCCTTTTACGGAAAAACCCCCACCAACCGCAAATAGCGAGAAAAATTTTCCCCCAAAACTAGAATGGTTTGTTGCCAGACCGTGTGTGGTAAACCCGATAAGTGTCACATGACACTTTTTTGCCCGGGAAAATCCCGGGAAAATCGAACTTTAAAGGGAGGGGTGGGATCGCTTTTGTGACCTTTGTACAAGGGGCACCTTGCGGACCTCGTGTTAGCACCCTTTTAACCGCGGAAAAAAAAATCATTACGGGTCAACGCCTGCCTTTTGAACACCCCAATGCGTGCCTCACGGTTTCATGAGCATACTCAACCCCAGCGGCACTAAAAATTTCCGGGACCACCAGGACTTCTCGGGGCCCCTAAATTTTTCGGCTGGGATCTCCGAAAAAAACATCCGGTCGTCAAAAAAAAATTCCCTTAAAATGGCACCCCTAACCTTGGGAATTTCCGTGCCCCCGGCTAAGGGTCGAATGATTGGCCCTAAATTTTGGGCGGCCGTGGGCAGCATATACCTGTCTTATTTAGCGGTTCCCAAGGAGGAACCTTGAAACCCCCTTTACAAAAACGACGAAAGGGAAACTAAATGAAGGGGGGGAATCAGCAGCGTCCCTCCCCTTTAAGATTGGGGGTTTTTTGATTGGCGCACGTGAAGCGTGTAGCGGCGACATCGCGCGGCCCTGAATATACACAAAATCACATCGAATCGCCCAGGAATCCTGGAAATGCCCTACGACCATACGGATCATTACCTTAAGCGATGAGCGGCTGTGGGGTGTGAACCCTGACCTTGTACCCCAGTATAATACTCGAAGTACTTAAAAAACCAAACATCCCAGCATTCCCTATGGGGGACCGATAATTTTTTTTCGCACTATTTAGAACCCTACTACAAACCGTAGGAGCAGCCCTTCGTGCTCCTGCATTAAAAAAGGCTCCTAGCCCAAATTCGAGCGTCTGTTGAAGAATGAAGGGAGATCAAACCTCGGAAATGCAAAGAAAGGGAGCGTGCGAAGACAATGTTTTTAATTTTTAAAATGCGTTGACCTGCTCCTCGCCCCAGCGCCCGGGGACCCCTTTTTTTGAGGGGGGTGTCAACGGTGCGCGATCCCCCCAAAATCCTTAATGAACGGTCTATAAAAACTGTAACCCCGGGAAAGACTTTCCTGTTTTTGCATCAGAAGGAATGGGGGGAAATAGACAGCTTTTTCCTGGCTCGTTTGGGCAAACCTGCAGCACAACAGAAGACCCAGGAAATTAAAAACCCACGGAAGAATTTACACTTAGCCGGATAATTGTTAACCCCCATCCGAAAGCCGAAAAACCTGCGCAAACCCCGCTAGGTCCCTGATCGAAGGTAACAAACCAAAAGTCGTCTAAAAGTAGCACCTTTTCATTAATTTTAAAACCCCGCAGGACGAGAGCCCTAAGGACTAAACGTCAAGGTTTATTTCCCGAGACCCCTAGGGACACCAGAACCAAGTGACCACATGCTCGAGAATGAGTGTAAGGGCGGCGTCCTCGCCAGGGGGCCTGAAGGAACCCTTTTGCCAGGGTCAATGGAGGAGAAGACCTTAACCCTTTCCCCCAGTGTCTTGCAAGAGCTGCGAAGGTTAGGGAAAAGGAAAAGGGACGGAACGGTCACTTTTTTTCAGGGGGCCCAAAAAGCAAACAGGGCGAAAAAACCCTGTGACGGGTTGGCACCAGCAGCATCGGCGCTGCCCCCCCGGGGTTTGTCGAAGGTGAATCAGCCCTTGTGCAGCATACCCGCACTTCCTCCCTAGAATCTGACGCCCCTGTGTGGGAAACTTTATGCCGGAATAACACAGGGTTGATCCGGCTCTGAGTAAAAGAGTGCTTACCTGTGGTTTTGCCTAAGGGCGGGCCGTGGTCGGTAAAATGTCGGGGTATTTATTTAAAAACTTCCTAGTATTCCTTACCCCGCTAAATGCGAAGGCCCCTGCATAGCTTTTTTAATGCTGAAGAAAGGGGTTTTGGAAACGTGGAGTGAAAAAACAGCGCCAGAGAAAGCTGATGCAGGCAGTTTTAAACTCAGCTAAGGAATCCGTGACCTCACAATCTATTAAACTGACACCCCTATTAATAGACAAAGGGGCAGGTGTTAAGTTTATCACAGGACTTCCCTCCCCCCGGGGAGGCAAGGTATACAGAAGGGAAGAACACAGTCCCCTTTTTCTCGACAATTCTCAGGGGGGACCAAGCATGTGCCCTATTTCCCAACCAAGCCGTTACATTAAACCCGAACGTCATGGAAAGGCGGGAATTACTCGCTCCCGCGCCACTAAGTGCGCCAAACCATCATTGTCAACCCCCATTCGTCTTTTATGGCGGGGGTGGTGTGAGATTGGGCCCCGTGTGTGTCGTGAGGGATCTGTAGCATCTGAGGGAAACAATTCCCTATGAATGATGAGACCTAAAAAGGGCTCGTAGAATATGGAACGGAGGGAATAGAATCGGGGGTGGGGGAGGATAGGGGAAGGAGGTAATTGCGGGGGAAAAGCAGGGGGGGTAGGGGGAGGGGTCAAGGAGGACGAATGGAGAGGAGAGTGATGTGTCCGTGCGGGTTTTTGGATGAGAATGACACAACCCGGCGTGTCGCTGTTTGTGGTAGATACGGAACCAAGCCGCTAGGGGGAAAAGGGTGGGGGTTTTTAGACGGAACCGGCTCAATTAGTTTTAAAATCACCTTTAAAACCACCCATTTTGCTGCGGTCCCCGAACCATACCAGAACGTATAAAAATCAGGCCAAGGGGCAAAGGGCCGGGAAATTGGAACCCCACTACGACGAACTGAGAGGAAAAAAATATTTCCAAAAACCCCAAATTTTCAGTGTTCCGCTACCCTAGCTTTGATCCCGTCACACCTCTAAAAACAAACCTTTCTGGCGATACCTCCGACGAGAGCGAAACTCCCCAACACCCGTTCACTCCGGACGATGCAACTTCCTGTATCAATGAAAGGGGTATGCGACTTTCCCATTAATTTAGCAGGGAAGAGAGGGGGGGCCCGTTCCTGTGTTCGGTTTTTCCACACTAACCCACACAGACCCAGAGAGGGTACTACACCGGGGACCAATGACTTCTTCTCCCGGTTTAACCCTGCCCTGTCTTCCTCTAAAAAAAAGAAACCCCCGCTTTCTAAAGCACCGTCCCCGTTCTTCTCGGAGAATTTTAAGGTATCGTACCCGGGCGGAAACCCCGGCACTCATTAAACGGTGACCCTGCTTGTTGCAGTTCGGACCCGAACTCTTAGCAAGCAAAATTAGACGGACGATGATCCTTAAACATCTACGACCTGCCCAGGTTTTGGGCCCCCGTAGCCCCATGGTCGTGGGTTTTGGAGCAGTCACCCCAGGGGGAGAAGGCGCACAAAATATGCGCTCCAGAGGGAGGGTCCCGGATACGGACGCGGGGTGGGGGAGGGGGGATTGCTTGCGCACGGTACGCGGGGGGGGCGAGGCACGTCTATTTCCCGCCCTTGTCCCCACGGCGGGTTCACGCCCGGTTCATTCCGCCCCGAACTTTTATTTTGGATTTTTACCCTTTTTTTTTTTAACCACTTTGCAACCACCTGCACATTTCCACCCTTGTCTGAATCCATTTGCGAGGATTCAGGAAAACTTATCGAATGAAGCACTGCGATTTTTTCCCCAAAATCGTTTTTGCACAGCTGGAGAGATTTAAAAACACTAACACGCTTTGCAAAAATTTTAAGAACCAGCGTGCGTGGCTCTGGTAACCAAATGCTTTAGAACCCGACGCGTCTGTCCCGGGATAGACTGCGCCCACTGCATAAGCTTACGCAAAATTTTTTTAATAAAATGAAAAATATCTTTAAAAAGGAAGTGGGTTTTAATTTTAAAATTCTACGAGCGTAGATGGGATTCTCGCGCCCCGAAAAGTTGAAGTGAAATACTCTTCAACATTCCCTAGACTTTTTTTTCCGGGAAATGATTAAAAAAATCTAGCGCCCCAGCCCCTTCGGGTTTTTCCTGTTTAGTCGCATTTGGCCGCCACGAGGCACGATTAGCAAAATCCGGACTTCCGCTAACCCCCGAATGGATTACTGTGTCTTCCACACCCCAAAAAATTGGTCAACAGAGACGTTTTTTAACCCGAAAATTTTTAAGCAACATTGTACATCGGGAACCCGCCGGGATTTGTTTGCCGCGCCGTAACAAGGGTGAGGTCGAGGAGGGGGGTGGGGTTGGAGAGAGAAAGGTTTCGTTGTGTTGCGAGAGAAGGAGGGGGGACTAATTTAGAAGTAGATGTGTAGGAGAAGATGACGAGAAGAATAAGAGAAGGTCAGAGTTTAGGGGGGAAACCCAGCGAAGCCCTTCGACAATCGACTTTTTTCCCCGGTATTTTTCCGAAGGAGGAACTCATCAGAGAATGAGAAAAAAAAGAAAAGAATTTTTCAGCACTTTAAAAAAAAAAATTTCTCAAATTTTTTAATATTTTGACTGTTTTCAATGAAAAGGAAAAAAACTCTCAAATTCCGTATCGCGAAAAAAAGACCTTCCCATTCCAAGGACCTAAGCACTTGTACACTTAAAAAAAATGATTGGTCGTAGCACACCAAAAGGGGGACCGGAAAAAGGAAAAAGACCCCGTGTACTTACGTAGTCCTGTAGGGCTGACGCGATTTTGAGCGGAGGCAGGAACGTGAGGTTCTACCACCCTAACACCCGCTATAATGGCTCTAATTTGAAGATACTAGAATACCACTATATATCTGGGGGGGTCCCGAGGAAAACCAGTATCTGTGTTCCTTTATTTAGGAAAGACACGTAGATTAAAGGGGTCTTGACGCGGGAGCGTGGCGGGGGCGGCGTCAGTCCAGGGTTGGAGGGAAAGGGTTTCGCGTTCAAGGAAAAGGACTCGGATGATCTTTGGGATTTCGGGGCACTCCCAAACAGGGCGTGGGGGGACAGCTGTTTTCCCTGGGTACCCCTCCAGCGTTTTCTCGTTTTTCGCCAAGGTGACGCAGACCCCGGGGGTCGCAGCTGCCCAGCCAAACCCTTTATCAAGGTGTACCCCGGTTTAGGCAGATTTTAATATTTATAGAGCCCTTTGTGTTTTGTGTGGGGTGTGTGGGGTGCGGGCGTTTGTGCGTGTGCTGGCGTGTGCCTGTGTGTGTGCGTGTGCGTGTACGTGTTTTATTTTTATTTATAAAAATAATCTTTTTTTACAAGTTATTAATTCATCGTATGTCTTTCATTCTATTTTAGTTTTTGTGCCCCGTTGAAGCGGTTTTTTTTTTTTAAATTGGGGAAATAACAACTCCACCAAATTTTTGAACTTTGGGGTGACCTATCACAAAAATTAGCGGGGTTTGGTTGACAGCTTACTGGCTAGGAGAGCTGTCGCATAGCCGCGTGAATTGGCCACTCCCCCAGCAGAAAAAGCTTTGTTAACAATTCAATGAGGTAGGAAATTAAGATTATATGGTGTGTATTAAGTGGTATATTATATATGTAATATATATACATAATATATATAATATTATATATATATATATATATATAATAATAAATTTTTTGGTGATACTGTATATATAAAAATATATATATATTAAAATTATATTATATAATATTATATATATATATATAAATTAAAAATATATATATATGTATTACTATTATTACTAATCAGCATATGTAAATATAATATATAATAATATATATAATATATAATAAATCAAAAATTTTAAAATAAATTAACAAAAACACACCAGAAACACACACCATACACACACACACACACAACACACACACACACACACCACCACACACCACCACACACACACACACACACCCCCACCAAAAACACACCACACACACATCAACATACACACAAACAAAACACACACCCCACACACACCACCACACACACACACAAAACACACACACACACACACACACACAC
>NW_023641401.1:22500-37500 GCF_015228065.2 Penaeus monodon
TTCCTGAATTTTCTTCCAGGTCAAACCTCCAACTACCAAATCGACAGCTACAAAGAAGGCCAAAGATTTCAATTTTAGTATCAGCAGAGAAAATATCAAAGTAAGTTTACATTTCCGGTAGCAGACTGTGTATTTGAAGGTAAATAGTTCATGAATTTAACCACTCCATGATAGGTCAGAGTATTCATTACTCACAGGCGGGCTTATTTCTTCAAATTCAAAATCGTAAGAAAACTTGTTTTAAAATAGATGGTACTGGTAAATCGTGGGCGAAAAAGCTGGTGTGAGTTGCGGTTGCAATTTCATTTATTGTCGAGTCGCTTATCCATGCCTAGATATATGTACTGTGCATCATCATATTTTCCACCTTGCTCTATAAAATTGTTGATTTTAATTACTTATTTTTATTCACACAGTATGGCCCTCTTCGAGTAACAGTCACACCAGCCACTAAGATTTCCCGTGGACCAGATATCTACAAGATGGACACAGATCCCCGCGGCTTTGTCTGCGTTCTTAATTATAACTCTTTTAAGGATCGTCCTGACCTCAGCCTGGAAGGTGCTGATAATGATATTCTTAATTTAGAAGCGTCTTTGGAACGATGGGATATACTGGAAATACTTATTCGAACCTTACAGCTGAGAAAACCAAGCAGCCCTGTCAGATATCAGAGAATTGGATATCCTAGATGATGTAGGATGCGTAGTCTTTATAATCTCCAGCCATGGAATTGGAGGAGAAAACTTCTTAACTTCGGACATGCAGCTCCTGGATGCTAAGTGGTTGTATTCATCTTTAGGGATTCTGAGTGCCCACAACTTCAGAATAAGCCCAAACTGTTCATTTTTGATATATGCAATGGTTACTACAGGAATAATGCTTACCAAGGAAGCCAACTGAGTTTATTGCAGAAGATGAACCATGTAAGATATGGTGTGTATTTATTCCAGTAGCACTGGCATAACCTCTTACACTTTTACCAAGGATGGTACTCCGTTTATTACATCTCTGTGTCGTACACTGGCTACACATGCACACAACAAAGAATTTGGAGACTTGTACAGGATGTTCTTACTTGATTTTAATAGGAGTAATCCCCCTACTGTTCCTGAAATGAGAAACCTGTCATTTGTAAAAAGTTTTTCTTTAACCCGTAAACATCTTCATTTCATATTTCTGAGTAATCAAAGTATTTATTATACACTGATTCAGATTAGTGTATAATAAATGTTACAAAATGTTATGTAGTATATGCCATACTGGGAGGTTCCTTACACACATGCCGAAGCTTTTCATCAACATCTTTGCATCTATAAATACACCAGAAGTTTGTGTAATTGCTTTGCTCTACACTAACCTGTGGCATGAAACACTTTCCCATCAGAGGATCACGCTTAAACTTACATTTCACATACAATGAACTTCTGAGTCAGCATGAATGAAGCTTTTGTCATGTAGATTTAATATGTATCGTTAGCATCATGCTGAAGATATATATATATATAATATATATTTTATACATATATATATATATACATATATATATATATATATATATATAGCAAATGTTTTCACGTTGATTTTTAGCACTATTTTCGGCAGATTTTTTTTTTTTTTTAATGAATATAACCCTCTTGTATTTGCTTAATACATAAATAAAGGCAATAACTGTGGAGATTTTTTTTTCCTTTCCCTTATTTTAGTAAATGGTAAAATAAGTATATTTCACATAGGTTCCTTTTAGCTATGATTTCCTTTTCCTCTGCATTTACACTAAGATATGTATTTGCTTAAGAATGGACTTATGACTCCAAGCATTAAACCTGGCCTTTACGAGAAAGTTAAAATCATTCAATATCTATTGGCAGAACATAAATCCAGGTCTGTGTGTATATATATATAATATATATATATATATATATATATATATATATATATATATATATATATATATATATATATATATATATATATATATAGTAATGCTAGCGAGGTTTCACGCACGCTCCCCGTGGGTACTCGGTGGAAATTGATTTAGCAATCCAATCCTATGTTAGATGTACTAGCTTCCGGTTTCATACCCAGAGTGACCTAGGTTCGAGTCCTGGTCAGGGAGGGTTGTTATTTATCGATATAAATGCGGCATTGCATTATTCCATCTTTCATATATAAATATATATATATATATATATATATATATATATATATATATATATATATATATATATATATATATATATATATATATATTACACTATTATATATATATATATATATATATAGATAGATAGATAGATAGATAGATAGATAGATAGATACTATGTGTATCTATATAATCTCTCTCTGTATATACTATATATTTTTTTTTATGAACATATATATAATTTTTTGAAAATTAATTTATATATTCTTTTTGTATAGCTGTGTATTTATTATATATACATATATATAAATATATGTACATATATCTATGCATATATGTATATACATTTATATATATATTATATATATATATATATATATATATATATATATATGTGTGTGTGTGTGTGTGTGTGTGTTGTGTGTGTGTGTGTGTGTGTGTGTGTGTGTGTGTGTGTGTGTGTGTGTGTAGATAGATAGATAGATAGATAGGTAGATAACTGTATATATGTAAATATATGTGTTGTGTGTGCCCACGGGGAGTGAGCGTAAAACTTCGCTGTCATTACTCAAGTATGACTAGATAGGTAATGTCTATGGAGCTAGTAAGATCCTAGTTGCACACTCCTTTTAGTGGGTCGTGTGGCATGGTTGGTTTAGCACTGGCCTCCGGTTTCATACCCCGAGTGACCTAGGTTCGAGTCCTGGTCAGGGAGAGTTGTTATTTATCGATATCAATGCGGCATTGCATTATTCCATCTTTCATATATATACCTCAGTACATTCTGGCTTAGGATTTGAATTGCTAAATCAATTTCCACCGAGTGCCCACGGGAGTGAGCGTAAAACTTTGCTGCCATTACTCAAGTATGAGTAGATAGGTAATGTCTATGGAGCTAGTAAGATCCTAGTTGCACACTCCTTTTAGTGGGTCGTGTGGCATGGTTGGTTTAGCACTGGCCTCCGGTTTCATACCCGGAGTGACCTAGGTTCGAGTCCTGGTCAGGGAGAGTGTGTGTGTATATATATATATATATTATATATATATATTATATATATATATATCTATATCTATAAATATAAATATAAATATAAATATATATAAACATATATATATAAATATATATATAAATATATATAAAAGTATATATGAAACGGAAACAGCCTCAGTAGAAAATGAAACTAAATCGTAACGTTTCGAACGTTACGATTCAGACGAATAATAAACCGAAAAGGATCATCCATTTCGGTTTATCATTCGGCTGAATAGAGAGAGAGAGAGAGAAGAGAGAAGAGAGAGAGAGAGAGAGAGAGAGAGAGAGAGAGAGAGGGGAGAGAGAGAGAGAGAGAGAGAGAGTGTGTGTGGTTCCCCGACATGGTACCTGCTTCTCGTGCTGTTGAGGCTTTTGTTATCGCCACGGTCCGACGGAAGAGCCAACTTCGATTCCTCCGTGACTGCGTCTAGGAGCGGGTTCTCCCTTCCTCGATCTCTAATCTTCTGAAACACTCAGAGAAAGGATCTCTTTTTCCGGACTATGACGTTCTCTCCTCGAACGTATCCGCGGACTTCCTGAAGGAGCAGCTCCCCAGACACGTCTTGCAGCTCATAGCCGACGTGGCCCATGATTTTGCCCGGTCCCTCTTCACCACTCGTGGCCGCTGTGTCTCTCAGAAACTCTCCAACCTCACCTTCCGCAGTCCTTGGCCCCGCTTCTCCGTCACCGATGCTGTCACCAACCTAACTTCCCGTCCTTGACCCCTCACCAGCAACAACTCCTTGACTTCAGTCATTCCTTTGCTCTCCGCCCTCACCCCCTTACCTCCATCGACAATATTTCATCCTTCAACCGTTTCATCTTTTCTCATAGAAACTCCTTGCCTGATGTCTTTTTCCTACGTGGTGCTTTCAACCCGGTCCTCGAGTTCCTACTCCTAATCCTTACACTCCCTGGCGTTACCGTGAGGCCCTACAAAGCCTGGCAGGGAGGATGTTATCATTTTGCCTTCTGACAAGGGCAACTCGTGGTGGTCCTTGACTGTGCCTGCTATCTGCAGAAGGCCCAGGACCTAATGGCCATGACCCTCCCTCAAATTTCCCCAAATCTGAGTGCCCAAATTCCCCATTTTGGACAAAATTTCCCCATTTCAAAAAGTTTTGCTTGCATTGATTTTTTAATTCGATTATAGCTAAAAATACAATTTTCATGTAGTATGGACAATAGGATACTGGCATAAGTCATCATTGGTATCCGCCATGACTGGATTCACAACTGTACCAAATGAAAAAATATGTTAATTATAACGGAGCTCTTTCGTAAGTGAATCATTTGTCACCAAGAAACATTTCATGTCCTTGAAAGTTAACACTAGTGAATCCTGTTGTCTAATGTCGCCAATGCTTTATAGTACAATATAGGCCTAGTCTGTTAGATGTTATTAGTTACTATCAAGATTGTGACATGATACTAAGTAACTAAGCACATATTGATAGCCAACCATTTTTTTATATATAATATTCCTGCCAAATAACACCGAATTACGACACATATCATTAGTACTCTTTCTTCCAATTCATAGGTCATCATTATATCCTAGCTCTTTTGCAAATATCAGACAATTAGAAACCAATAAACATACCACTGTAAGGTGTTGAAGGCAATCTGTACAATTCCACCGTGACCCCACCTCAGTGATACGGACAGTGACTGTGTGACTCGTGTGGCCAGTGGTGTGTCAGTGTCACTTACTTACTGACTTGCCGCTTGCATCTTGTGACTCATACAGGACGAGAACGCGTCCACTCCCTCATCGTTCGTCCGTTTCCTACTAGTGGATAGCTCTTCATCTTAAAATTATTATATTCCCATAGAAAAATCTGTTAAAATTATTATGTATCACATTACTTAATTTGATGTGTTGAAGAATTACCAAATTAAGAGAAAATCACCAATTTTTCTAGTAAATTCGAGGTCGCATATGAAAATTCCCCCAAAATGGGCCTGAATTCCCCATTTCCTCATCAACATCATGATTTCCCCAAAACTAGGGAAAAATTTCCCCCAATCTGGCAGCACTGCCTCCAGAATGCACCCTCTTGTGGCCTGGCTAGGGAAGTTCCTCACTCCCCTTTTTGGCACCTTCTTTCCTGCTCACCTTTCCCACTCTTAGGACTTCATCTCCCGTATCCGTGGTGTCATGTCGGTGACCATGATGAGCTTGGATGTCGACTCCCTGTTCACCAAGGTCCCGCTTGATGACGTTCTCGCTTTCCTTCTGAGGAAGCACCCCACCGAAGATCCTTGTCTCCTCTGCCCACCGACGCCTTCCTCTGCTGATTGTTCTACAATACATCTCCAACATTTTTCCTGCATTTCAAAACATTCGTTGCAAATCAAGTGGGTGCATCTAATCAAGTTTCAACACCAGGACAGTGGTGACACACCCCATTTGAGAACAACCCTGCTTATGATGCAACAAAAGGACTTTTGGCAGAAGATTTGCTGACACACAGTCGATGGGTTAATGGGGAACCTTTCCTTTGGCTTGATGAATCTGCCTGGTCCCACGAGCAGTTGTTCCCAAGTCAGACACCCTGAGCTCTTTAAGAAAGAGAGCACATTGGATGTCAACCTGCCTTAATTGAATCAGGTACGGCAGATCTTTTGATGCATTACTCGGCATGTTCTCAAAAGGGCAGTAGCATGGCTCGGTAGATTCATCTCCTGGCTAATAGGCCGTTGTATGAAGGAAAGTGTGATTACTCTCCCCCATCTATTAGTGAATGAACTGAGTCTTGCAGAAGTGATCTTGTCCTTGGTACTGAAAAGACACTATTCAGATCTGGCTTCCTTGTAGCAGAGCCAAAGGGCCCCGCTCAAAGTAAATTGTATAGGTTGGAGCCGCAACTGGATGATCAGGACTCATGCATATACAAGGCTGCACATTACATCAGGATTTTGGGAAGGGTTGGTCAGAGTTGATCCTCCTGCCAGCAGCCGACCATGTGACAGTGCTTATTATCCTCAATGTCCGTGAGGACATTGCTAGAAATTCTGGAAGGGAACATACCTTGGCATGCTTAAGAGAACAGTACTGATGTGTTGCAGGGAGGACTAAAACAGACCAATTTCCCCAGAACTGCTTTGTCTGTCAGAAGGTGAATAGTAAGTCTATTCTGCAACATCTAGGGGATCTATCAGTGGAACAAATTACTCCAAGGAAGCCATTCTTTGCTGTTAGTGGGATCGACTGTTTTTGGGTCATTCCAAGCTTCTTTAGGGCGCAAGACAAGAAAAGATATGGATGTCTCTTTGTATGTCTCAGCTGTAGAGCAGTACATATCGAACTTCTTCATTCTCCTGATATTCATGCTTTCCTTAATGCAGTGACCAGGTTCTCTGCACAATGTCACTAATTTTGTCCAAGCCAATAAGGAACTAAGGGAAGTATTTGCAAGCTGGGGATCTAGATCAAGACCATAAAAAGCTTCAAAGAAGGGGCATAGAATGGATTTCCAGCCACCTGCATCTTCACATATGGGAGGTGTATGGGAACAGCAACAGTCAATCTGTTATGTCCTTTCCTTCATTATTGACTGCCAGAAGATTAATGAGGAATGCCTTACCACACATTCTGTGAGGTGGAGGCAGTCTCGAATTGTCGGCCAATCACTAGTGTCTCCAATGACCCTAAGGGCCTAGAGCCATTGATCTCTGTTGAATCGGCATCATTGGAAACATGCTCAGCTTTTGGCAGACTACATTTGAACAAGGTGGAGGAAAGAGTATCTACACTCACTTCAGATGCAGCATTGTCATACAGAGAGTTCCTGGAATCTTGAGGTGGATGATGTCTTAGTGGTAGAACCAATGCTTCTCCTGCAGTCGATGGACTTTGGGGAGGTTCAAAAGGACTGAATTCATACTGTTCATGGAGTCATCCTCTGCCCTGGAAGGCCGGAGATACCACCTGCAGGAACATAAGGTAATCCATCCCTCTATTGGGCATTTCCCACCCAAAGTGGGGGTGTGAAGCCACATCTAGCCTTGTGGACCACATAATGGCTGAGATTGTTTTCACCACCCAGCCCATACACAACAATGTCAGGGAACAGACAGTCAAACACAGCTGGACAAACAAGAAGCACTTTGCCTCCATATACTGTGCCAGCTATTAACAAGTTGACAGTATGCTTGTGACATTTCAAGGCATGACATCTGCTCTACAGTGACCAGAAATTCACCAAGTATATCAGACAACTCGGGAAATCTATGTGTTGAAACCATTTGAGGTATATTGTAGTGTAAAATGAAATAATAGTATATGTATACGGGTGGGTGCTTCATGTTCAGGGTGATGTAAAGCAATCATGTGGTAGCCTAGCTAGTGTTAAGTGCATTGCATGCCTTCTTACTTGCAGCTACCACTACTGGCTAGCCTGGTGTGAAAAGTGAGCAGCTGTGCATAAAACTCCCCTGCCAGCTCATAATCTCTCCATCATCAAAACTTCTGAAGTGTCTCCTTGTGGCCACCCATGGAAACTAGGTACCTTATGGTACTAGACTGACCCTAAAGGTATTGTGTGGACATGACCTAGATTTGTACTAACTCCTTTCCCCATGCCCCTGTGGGGAGGCAGGCCTTGCCATTTTGCCTCCCCAAGATAGCCTAACTGGCAGCAACCATACAGATGTTGGTGCTGGGGGGAGGGCACACATCCATCTTACCCAACATGTAAGGCAGGCTGTGGGTCCCATTGAGTTGGCGACCACTGGGATTCCGTCAGAGAGCGGGGGTTACCCGTCCTCCCGTCTCCGTCCCGGCGGCCACCAGCCTGGTGTGAGGCTTATGGGGCAAAACCCACAAGACTCCCACAGGTGGATTATGGGCTTACAGCCAGCCTACCTTGACTATATGGGGCAGTGTCAGTGGGGGTGGCAGAGGTGGCATCAACCCAGAGTGACTGCCTGAGGTTAAACCTCAGGCAGACACAGTCAGGGTAGGGGCTTTGAACGTCTGTTTTTTTGTGACAGGACGATCGGTTACCACTACTGTCGAGGGAGCTGAAGCAGCAGAGAGTTGAGGTGGCTGCTTTCTTGGAAGTGAGAAGACCTGGCAGCATCACAGTTAGTGTCGGTGGCTTCACTTATTATTAGTCGGCCTGCAGCAATGGCCACCATTTCCAGGGAGTAGCCACAGGCATCTCCAGCAGATGTCAAGCAACAGTAGTAGAGGTCACTCCAGTCGATGAGCTTATATTTGGCTTCATGTTTCTTATCGCTGTGTACGTTCCTTCTGATGTATATAAACTTGATACAAAAGAGATGTTTTATGCCAAACTTGCATTCGTACTGTTCTGGGTGACTTCAATGCAGTATCTAGCTGTGACCGATCTGGCTATGAGATGTCGGGGCTCCTGGTATCAGTGTTCTGGCCCACATTGTTGGACTTGGTACAGCAATATGGGTAATGTGGCCAAGGATTGATTGATTATTCAAAATTATCTGCCGCGTCAACAGCTAAGGTCATTAGCGGCGAATGCCTTGTTAAATAGAAATATTAAAATATTTAAAACTTTAAAAATCTATGAATAAATATTTTACAAATAACAATAAACAAATAAAAAATCAAAGCATAAATATTATGCTTTAAGTATATAAAATATTGCATAAACATTATGCATAATTAAATTTTATTGAAAAATATTAGTCTCCTGAAGGAAACTAATAAGACCCTCTATGTCACAATCCTCCCCAATACATTTTTCAGTGTATATGGGGGAGATAAGTACATACGTCTTTGGTCTGAGAATGTTGCACATCTTTCCACTACATGTGCGATCGTTAATGGCTCTTGGCATCCTTCACAAAGTGCTTGACTTTTAGCCATCATCGGCCCATGAGTCAGTCTTGTGTGCCCGATTCTTAGTCTTGTTAATGCAACTTCCACTTTTCGGTTAGGGTGGATGCTAGTCACCCAACTGCCAAGGTCATCTCTAATCTCTCGCAGTTGTTTCTGGAGGTATGCCTCCATTGTTCTTCCATTATTGCGAAGACAACTCCTTATGCTGGGTTTCAGGTCGGTGTGTGGGAGAGGAAAACGAGCATCACAAGGCTGAGCAGCAGCTGCCTTGGCCTTCTGATCAGCTCGCTCATTCCCACTGATACCAACATGCGCTGGCACCCAACACAGTTATCTTTTTGCGTGTTGACATCAGTGCAAGCCAATCTTGAACCTCCCTTACTACTGGATGTGATGAGTTTAAGCTCTTGATTGCTTGCAAAGCACTACGAGAGTCACAATATATCACAATAGAATGGTTCGTAAGATCTCTAGTCATCTTAACTGCTGCAAGGATGGCATGTAACTCTGCAGTAAAGATCGAGGCTGCTAGAGAAAGACTGCCAGATGCAGTCTTCCTTCTGCTCACTGCTGCAAAGCCCACACCATTTTCAGATTTCGAACCATCTGTATATATTGCCTCTGATCCTTGGTACTTAGAAATATGCTGAAGAAATTTCTCTTTGACTTCTGCTTCTGATTTCTCCCCTTTCCCAATTCCGACCAAATCCAGCTCGACTTGATTAGTCCAAGGGGGGAATTGGGGAATTCCAACAGCCAGAACCTTAGTGAGACTCAAATTAAGATCTTCCACAAGATTCCTCATTCTCCTACCATAGATCGGCTATCCTCAAGGGGGTTGAAAACCAATCTGGATGTAGGAGATCCCGAATCCTTTGTAGTCTCGTGTAGTAAATCAGTTCATGTAGTCCCGGTGTAATGAAAGAGGTGGTTCTCCACTCTCAGCATACAGGGATTCCACAGGTGAAGACCTGAAAGCCCCAGTACAACAGTCCAATATCTGGAGAACAGTGGGAGTTGCAGAAGAATACACCTCACAGCCATAATCAAGCTTACTACGAATAAGCGCTTGATAAAGCCGTAGAAGCGTTTGTGCGGTCTGCACCCCAAGATAAATGTGAAAGAACCCGCAAAATACTAAGCGCTTTTGTAGCCTTCACTTTTAACTGTTTGATGTGAGGCACCCATGTAAGTCTTGAGTCAAAAATTAGACCCAAGTACTTCACCTCTTGGACAAATTGCAGTGGGTTTGCTCCTAAATAGAGGGAAGGGTGAAATTTTCCTCGTTTGTGGAAATGTATAGCCATGGTCTTGCTTGGAGAAAATTTGAACCCATGATATGTTGCCCACTGTACAACCTGATTTATTGCAGCCTGCAATAACCGATTCTGGAAGGACTAACATGTCAAAAGTTAGAAGAAGAGCTGGTATCGACTGTTCCAAACCATCAACTTTTTTCTTAAAACATTTTACTGCCACTACATTAAAATTCTCTAGTTCCTCTAACAGTTTCTCCTCAGAATACCTCATCAGGTCTCGGGAAAAAACAATTCCCTTACACTGATTGAGGGTTTTGTGAGGAGAACATGAAACTTGAGCCCCAGGAATGTCGCATATCGTACGCAGACGGTCACTCTCGTCTGGTGACGAAACCTCAACTATCAGGCTACCATCTCGCTGTGGGTTGATGCGAGGATCACGTTGACATACTTCAACAATTTTTCGATTTACTTCGAAAATATCAAGATCCATGATTGATACACCATCAATGATCTTTACTACTAGGTACTTACTATATGAAATGTTTCATATTTACCAGGTAAGATTTCCTTAGTGGATTGAGGAGGACTTTTCCCCTTCTTACCTGGTTTGGGAGCCCGGGAACCATTACGATTCCCATTCTTGCCCTTTGGAAGCTGGAAAGGTTCCAAAGTGACAATACGTGATGTTCCGGAGGGAATGGTCGGGGGATTGCGTAGGTCGTCAGGGAGAGAGCTAGATCTTTGTAAATTTGTAGTACTCATACAAAATTTGAATTCTTCATTTCCTCACCCCCCACCCACCATGGAGTCCAACGAGGGGAAGCTATAGTTGGGTTCAAAATCTCCCAACAGCCACAGGGGTAATGAGGAAATATACGCTGCCACTGTTACAGTACTGATGGGAGTTGTGGGACCTATGCGCCACCGACTGAACAGTGCCTGCCTGACCCCATCCACATTGACCAGCCGATTGACTTGACCTGGCCTTGATCAAGCCACCCGTCTAACCAGAACAAAGGACCAAAGAGGTGTGTTGCTAGCTGCAGGGCGCAGCGCACAGCATCGCCCAACCTCCAGGACTCCCGTCTCCTGGTAATACGGGATTCCACGCACGGCAAACACACGTGGGAGAGCTCTCCCCAGTCCAAGATGGAACGAACCAGGGGTGGGTGCACCATCCCTCTCATAGGCCCCGGTGCACCAGGAAGCCCCCCCCAGTATGGGCAGCCCTCTGGTCCGGCTCACCAGATCATTGGGACCCCAAGCCCCCCACCGCGGCAAGGCGGCTTCCGTTAGGGGGTGTGGCCAAGGAGATTACCACATCCTCATTAACACTCGCTGAAAGATCCTCCAGAACTGGAGGGTGTATCAGAGAGCCGAGTTCTGTGGGAACTGAGAATAGATTTGTTGTGGCTACTCTCCAGGTCCACTTCAGAATCTCCCGTCATTCCAATGAACACCTCAGTGTGTTTCAGGTGGACAGATTGAAGGAGGAGGAGTGTGTCCAGGGGTTTACTGAAGCTATCTGTGGTCGTTTTGCAGCACTCAGGGGCCTGATGGACCCTGTTTCTTCTGTGGGACACCTTTAATTGTGAAACATTTGATGCAGCCCAAGAATGATTGGGGAATGCTCATGAGCAAGACAGAATTTCATCTCAAAGGAGACTGGAAGCCACAGATGCTTGTCTCACAACTCAACTGTAAGAGGATCCCAACTTGCATCGTTTCCTGGTGTGCAGGACTAGGTCACAGTTCAGAAGGGACTAGGAACAGTTTATCAGGAATCTTGCAGAGCTTGAAAGTCATTTCCTAGTAAATTACTTGCATCCTGCCTACCAAGCCCTGAGAAAGCTGAACTCCAAGCCCTCCTCACAGACGACTGCAGTCCACTCAGTAAGTAGATAATCTCAGATCCTGCTGCAGGTGCATTGGTCTGAGCAGTTGTACCAAGTTAATCTGCGAGCAATTAACTTAGATGCTGGCAGTGTCGAGATTACTTAGCCAGGATCCACACTCTCTGACTGAAGTCAGGGGATGCGGGACAATCTTCAAGCTAAAGCAGTGGGGATCTACAGCATCCCAGCTGAACTTCTAAAGGCTGGGGGAGAACCTCAGGCAAGGGCTTGCATGTTGTCCTGTCTGCCTGGCAGACTGGTACCATTCCCCCTGACGTGCTGAGGGGTGTGGTCATCCCTCTCAGGAAGGGGAAAGGGGATCAGTGGGTGCTAGGGGATCAGTGGGTACTGAGGGACCAGAGGCTGGAGCAATCTGGATTCACTACTGGTAAAGTCCATAATAGATATTCTGGTGCTTTGAGTCATTGTAGAGCGCCGTTGTGAGTTCAGACATGGGCTGCTTGCAACTTACATCGACCTCAAGAAGGTGTTTGATACCATACATCGCAAATCACTCTGGGAGATCCTGAGACTAAGAGGGAGTCCAACAAGGATTATTTGATTAATAGCAAGCCTGTATACTGGTACTGAAAGTGCTGTAAAGTGTGGTGAGGGCCTGTTGAGCTTCTTCCCTGTTAGTTCAGGCAAGGCTGTGACCTTGCACCAATACTTTTCAACACTTGCATGGACTGGATACTGGTAAAGCTACTGTCCAAAGTCACTGTGGAGCAATTCTGGGCATTATCAAGGTTACAGACTTTGCCTTCGGTGATGATGTTGCTATTCTATCTGAATCTCTGAAAACCCTAGTGGCAGTTCTTCATGCATTTACCACTGAAGTGAAGCCCCTGGGGCTAAAGGTCTTGACCAAGACAAAGATTCAGAACTTTGGGGGCCTGCTAGAGGTCACAGAGAACTTTATATGCCTCGTTAGTGCAGCTCATGGGCAACTCAGGGCTGTCAGACCAGCAAATCAGTAGACAGATTGGCCTGGCAGCAGGTCATAAAGAGACGGGCCGGGCCCCTGCCTGGCGGTTCGCCATGAGAGACCCTCGTAGGTGGAAATGAAGGGTGGATGCAGCTCTGCGCCCCTGCCGACGTTAGCTTCCCAATGGTGAATAAATGATAATGATATAAGTGAACCCATAGAAATGAGGCGGATCTGACGTGAAGCCTTTCTTTTCATATATGATGTGATGTGTCATACTGATAAAGGATAAAAGTCTTGAATGGAAGTTAGTGCATGTCATATGTCCAGAGGTTTCACCATGTTTACCACTATAGTAAAGTGAGTGTGACCACTGTGAGTTTAATTTTTATCATAGTCGAAGGACGACTACATACGTATACTTATCTATCTATCTATCTATCCATATACATACATATATATATACGTATATTTATATAATATATATATACATACATATATATATATATATATATAAATTCGTATATACACATGGGATGGAGAGGAGAGGAGCAGGAAGAGACCGAACCTCATGTGTAGGTCCCATGTCAACAAGGACAGACTCTGGTAAGGCGTCTTCTGTACGCATCTTTCACATGAAAATGTCAGAAATTGTTTCTTTGTTGTTTATTATAAATATTAATGGCAACTCAACTCCATCTTTTCTATGGAGTTGATGACGTTGTCATGAGGTATTAATACATGATTGGTGGGATTTCGTAGCTTGTTCTGCGTATGTGCAGGATTAAGATTAAGTTCAAAAGTAAAGTCTGGTCCGGAGGTGAATCAAATTTATTCCTGGAAGCTGCCATTGCGCATGCGCATTAGAGATCTGGCCTAAACTCTAATACTGGATTAACTTTTATGGCACGTACTTTCTGAGAGAGTACTGGAAGGAAGTCCATATATCGGAGAGTATTACAGAGGGATATTCAGTGATCTTTGTAACAGTTGTTAGGGGGGAGATATTAACAACTAGGTGTGGGGTATTCGTGACGGCCATAGTTATGTCTACTTCCGGGGTATTCTAGATTCAAAGTATGTAGTTTATAATTAGTTATGTTTTATTATTTTATGTGTATATAATTAGTCTTTAAATTTGTTCAACATATAAAGAAAAAAATAGTAAAAACAAGAACTTTTTAAGTTGACCACCTAGTTATCCCAACAGTTATTAATGAGGCACACTAATAACCGTTGGGTCACTTACTTACATATTAGTTATAAAGTTTCCAGTTTCCAGTACTGTGGGTGGCAGTGAAACCTTAATAATCGTTAGAATTGTAATAATATGGTCATATTTTCTGATCTCATTATTGCCACTCGGACTGCAAAATTTTGGAGTTTCTGTGCCCTTTCTACCTGAGTAGCATTAGTTGCAATCTCATCAATATGGACATTGACTATTTATTTATTTCAAATTTTCTGCCGCTTCAACATCTAAGGTCATTACCGGCGTATTAAAAATATAGCGACGGTGGGACTTGGAGAAGCCCATGGGTAAGATTTTTTTTAGTTCACAAGGCGATGTTTGTGGATTTCCAGAGTGGTCAATCGTCAAAACAAACAAATGTATCAGACATCAAAGGGCACACAATATTATAGCAAAGTATTGTGTCGAAAAGGGTATAAACGATTTAACAGTTAAGATAAGTTACCAGAAGAAGGGATGAAGAAAATGAAAAGAAGCAAGGAGACGACAAGACCAAGCAAAATTAATTGAGGCGAGGGCTGAGGTCCAAGACAGGGGTAATCCCCTACATTGGGATCAGTCTCCGCCTTCTTAGACCCCCACCCTCCGCCAACGATGAGCAAGGGATTGAGGAGGGGGGGGTATGGGCATTGAATAGCATATGGTGATTCATGTATA
>NW_023641403.1:0-10542 GCF_015228065.2 Penaeus monodon
TTATATTTTTTTGTGTGTGTGTGTGTGTGTGTGTTGTTGTGTGGGGTGTGTGTGTGTGTGTTGTGTGGTGTGTGTGTGTGTTTGTTTTTTGTGGGGGTAACATCTGTTATGTATGGGTTTTGGGTTGTTATTTTAATTATTGATATCCTATATTTTTATTTCACCCCAACACTACCCCCACAAATCCCCACACACCAAAACACAACAACGCACACCAAACACACCCCCCCACAACACAACACACCACAAACACCCCACACACACACCCACACACCCCACCACACACACACGTCCAACACACATATATTGACATATTAATCATATTTACACCATATATTTATCAATTGTACAAACAAGGTACATAAACCAGGGGGGGTCCATTTCCCTTTTTAGCCTTTTGACCCCCCCCCCCCCAAAAAAAAAAGTAATGATAAATAAAAATATAATAATGAAATAAAAAAGATTTAAAAAAAAAAAAATTGCTTTTTTCCCAAGAGATTTTTAGGGGTGTTGATGAAGGAGCTCCTCGTTATCACAAATAAAAAGGGGGGCAAATTTTTGGTTTTTACTTCTGGTGCTTAAAATGTATCGAGTAAATTATTATCAATTTAAATGTTTTCTCACGTGCCTATCACTGGCTAAACATGATGCATCATTAGCTCTGCCCCTTTTTGACCCGGCAGCCCTATGATGTTTTTACAGTAAAAATTTCTAAAATGGTTAAATAACTTAAGGGTTAAAAAAAATAGGGTTGCCCCAAAAAAACCCTTTTTCATTTCAAGAGCCACAAGTTAGTGTTGTTTTGTTAAAGATAACCCCCCATAGCCTTTGACCCTGCACAGACGAGCTACAAAGCCAAAATTATTTTGTCTGGGTTTGGGAACTTTGACCTTATAGGTTTGATTAAAATTAGTATCGGCAATACATCTTATCTAGTTAACTCACGCAATATAGCAATCCTGTGTATGCTCATTTGCGCGTTTTTTAAATGAATGCCACAAATCACATAGCACGATGTTTGTGTATATAAATGCACCCACATGACGGATTTCCCATTGGGTGATCTGACTAGTACGGTAGTGGTCCTCATTCTACCTTGTACTCAGTCCGTGCATGGTCAAAGGGATAGGGGAGGACACCTTAACAAAACAATCCCCCCTTGGCATCTAGGGTCCCCCAAAAGGTTTTTTTTTATCATTACTGTTCTGAACCTTTTTCAAGAAAATATCTGTAAAATATCCATATCCATATGTCCTTGCGATTTCTTCTGGCATCCAAGCTGATGGAGACAGGAACAGCTGCAGGGGCCAGCTTGCTTTTCAGTTTCCCTTTTGCCCGTTTGTTTCTCCCTTTTTTCTGTAAAGGGTTATGTCTCCAACGGGAGAGGACACTCTAGCGGGAGCGTCGACGATTACCATTCTAAGCTACAAAGCTCAACTGGCGTAAAAACGTAGCGCGAGGGGGGATTCTCTTTCTTTTGCCCATGTAGACAGATTCAGCAAAGCCGAGTCGACATCGACGGATGTGGGCCCTCTCTCTCTTTCTCTCTCTCTCCTCTCCCCCTCTTATCCTTTTCTCTCTCTCTCTCTCTCCTCTCGATGTGTTGTGTGGTGTGTGTGTGTGTGCTGTGTGTGTGTGTGTACATATATTATATATTTAATTTATATATTATATATATATTATTATTTATATAATTTTGTATTTATATAATTTTATATTTATATAATATATAATTTAATAATAATTGTATATAAATATATTACTATAACCCCCTTATATTATTAATTTTTTTTTAATATTAAATATATTTTATTATTATTTATTTTTTTTTATATTTTTTATTATGTGTATATGTATATATTTTTATATTTTTTATATATTTTATTTAATTTTTTATATTTTTTTTTATATTTTTTATTATTTATTCTTTATTATATATTATTATATTATAAATATATATATTATATTCACTCATGTGCGAAATCTTTTAAACACACACACCCACCCACAGTGTGTGTGTGTGTGTGGTGTGTGTTGTGTGTGTTATTATATATATAATAATATTATATAAAATATATTAGTGTGTGTGTGTGGTGTTGTGTGTGTGTTGTGTGTGGGGTGTGTGTGTGTGTGTGTGTGTGTGTGTTTTTGTGTTTTATGTGTATGTATATATTATTTACTTAAAAAAAAAAAAAAAAAAAAAAAAAATAATATATATTATTATTATTATTATATCTATTATATATATATTATAATATTATATATTTTAAATATAAGTATATAATGTTTTAATTTTTACTATAAATTATATATTTTATATTATATAATATATATATATATTATATAAATATATATTATATTTATATATATATTATATTTTATATATATTATAATATTATTATATATATATATTTTTAAATATGGTGTGTGTGTGTGTGTTTCGTGTGTGTGGTGTGTGTGTGTGTGTGTGTGTGTTGTGTGTGTGTTGTGTGTGTGTGTGATGGTTATGTATATATATTATTATTGAATATACATTCTACATAAATACATTATTCATTCAAATAAAAAAACAATAAACCCATTATTCATTAATAGTTATATATTTTATAAAAATAAAATTTTGTTTTTTTGGGTGTGGGTGATGGTGGTGTTATATTATATATATATTATATATATATATTATAATTTTATATTATATATTATTTAAAATATATATTATAATGTTATGGGGTATGTGTTTATATATATATATATATATATATAATATGTTATAAAATTTCATATAAATACATACATACTCTCTACCACAATACATCCCCTACATACATCATAAATTTATAATATACTTATATTTTTTATTTAAATAAAAAACTAACCATATACATACTTTGTATGTTTATAAAATAGGATTTTTTTATTGTGTGTGTGGTGTGTGTGTGTGTTTTTGTGTGTGTGTGTTTTGGGGGGGGTGTGTTTGTGTGTGTCACTTTAATAATGTCCATTTACCGTTTTTCATCATAACTTCATTCTTTGTCACTTTTTTGCCAGTATGATGTTTTTCCCACAAATTTTTGTCTTATTGTTCTAAAAAGGCTTATTTGTTTTCCCTTCCTTCGTTCGTTTGTTTTCCCTTCATGTTAAAACCCTGCACATCCGATTGTGTTTTTAATCTTCATATAATAACACGAAAATTACAACAACAAAAAAAAATAATTTTCCCCCCGCTGCCCCCCTTATAAACGTTTAAAACAAGTCAAAATGGCTCGGAAAAAAAACATCGAAAGAAATCACGGATTTTTAACTAAACTTCGTAAATTTTTTTCGGTAATGATACAAATGTTTTCCCGGGGGTTTTGTTTACAGATACTTTGACAATTATCACTACTTTATTTTGCATTAAACATGTGGTTTAAATCGGCCAAAAAAATTGCATAAATTACAAGGAAGTAAAATCATCATGGGGTAAGATTTGGCTCTAAAAATTTTCCCCTCACTACCTTTTTAGTAATTCATATTCTCGGTTTTTTTTTGTATTTACGAAAAAAATGGGAAAAAATCCCTTGGCAAGAAAAAAATCTAATAAAAAAATGACCCAAATCCGGATCTGCTGCGTTCCCCGGGATCTGGGATGAATATCTTTAAAGCATACTTAAAGTGACCTACGGTATAAAAATTGTACTGCCCGGCGTTGTTCAAAAATTAAAAAATCGTAAAAAGAGAACGGGGCTTTGCCCTCTCAGCTTATTTTTTCGGTGCTTGTTAACGGCATTTCATTTATTCATGAAATTTCTTTGCACCTCCCCCCAACTTTAGGGATTTCTAATCCGTAAGTTTATCATTTTTAAATAACACTATCTATAGGATATTGTTTAACCAACCGATCGATGAGATGAAGATAAGATTTAATCACTATTAAGGTCTCATATTTTTTAAAAATGATAATTATGACAAAAACCCCAAATATTTCGGGTATTAAATGAAAAGAATTACCAATACACTCCCCCAGAATAGGACAATTTACGACGCCATCCTATTACAGAAATGAAGGTCATTGTAAAAATAAGGTAAATAAATTGTTAAAAATTTTCTCATACTACTTTCCCCCTTTAAATTGTATATTAAGGGAAATGTTTTTTGGAATCTACCACATGTTGTGTATTGGGTAAAAACCCAAATTATTTTTTTCGTCTGCATTCAAAAAATTTAAAAGGGCCTCTTTTCCTCTAGTACTGTGCCCCCCGGTGCCTCGGGCCGTCCCTCACGTCGGTGGTACCCCTTAGTTTCCTGCTAAAAGTCCTCTCTAAATCACGCTTCACTCCCCTGCAAACGTGCCGGGGGCTCCAGAAATTCTCTCTGCTCTCACATTGCAGCTCATTTAGTGCCCCGGGGGCGAGTATTTACACAAATACCTATTAACAAAGCTCAGTTTTTTCCTTATTAGCCCGGGGAATTAAATGTTTAAGCAACGATCAAATTACTAATTAAGAGGGAAATGAAAAAAAAACGGCAAACTCCGGGCCATCGTGATCGCTTTTGCAAAAATTTCGGTCGGGGGATTTGAAAATTTGGGAAAATGGGACCATTCCTCCTTTACGATGAAACTCACCTTGAACGTTTAGTTCCCGATGGGTTTGTTCGCGACCCTTCCCCCCCCACTGCGCTGCGGGAATTGGCAGTGTGCGGGGCCTCGGCATGTGTTTTTGTAACGTAAGCTTTTTGGGATTTTTTTACTTTCTTTTTTTCTTTTTTTTATGGGTGGTACAAGTCTTTACATAAACTGCTCGAATTGTATCTGCAGGGGAATTACAATTTTAATGTCAAGTGCTTCTTTAAAACTTTTTTTTTTTTTTAAACCATTTGCGACAACCAAAAAAGCTATCAATGAACTTAACTTTAAAATAACATTTCTATATCTCCGTAATCTTCGAATTTTAAACTTTTTTTCTACCTTCTAAAAATTATTTTAAAATTATTGCTTTATTATAGGTATCACATTATTTTTTTTTTATTCTTTTAAATCATCATTGTATTATTCGGAACCTAAAAGGGGCAGTGTTTAGCCCTTGGTAAAATGATGAAGAGTGAATATTATTTATTTTGATAGTAGCATTATACATTATCATCATTATCTCGTCATCACATAATCTTCGTCTTCCCATCATTATCACACACCACTACATCGGGGGGCCATCCTTATCATTACCATTACCATTAGGTTATATAGTAGTTATTATTTTTTTTTATCATAATATTTATCTTTAAAAGTAATATTTTGGTAGTTAGAAAGTAGTCCTCCATTGTATCGTATAGTGTATTTGTAGTATATATAATTGTTGTTGTTGTTGCTGTTGTTGTTGTAGTGTTTATATTATCATTCTTGCTATTATTATTTTTATTTTTTTTTATTATTATTATTTTATTATTTTTATTATTATTATATCACATTATTATTTTTATTATTATTTTATTATTTTTTATTTTTATTATTTTTATTATTATTATTATTAATTTTATTATTATTATTATTATTTCTATTTTCATTATTATTTTTTATTGTTTATTACTATCATCATTATTATTATTATAATATCTTACATTGTTATTATTGTTTTTTTATTATTAGCAGTATATCGTAGTGTAGTAGTATCATATTTTTATTTTGTGATGATAATATGATATAATAAAATTTTGATGATGATGATATATGATGATAAATGGTAGGGTGATGGTGATGGTGGGTGAGGGGGATATAAGATATTGTTGACATCGTATTACTCTGACGAGCCCTAACCCGATTTGGGGCCCCGGGGGATTTACATTGGAATGCTCTTGGGTCAGATACGTCCCTCGGAAAAGGGCCTCCACCTGCCAATAAAAGCTTTGAAAGAGTCACCGGAAAGTCCCATCCCCCAAATTTGCGTTTGCTTTTTTAAATGGCAGAGGATCTTCCATTACGGGTTTTTAAAATTTTCAATTATGAATTTTTGTCACTCGCCCCCCGTTAATTGTATCCTCATATAAAAACCAAGCGTTCACAACTCGCTTGCAGTTTTTGGAAAAAGATCCCCAAACTGAACACAATGATGAACCGCTGCTTGGAGGTAAAGGGTGGGGGCAATCAGGCTGCAACCCCCGAGAGGGGACACTTCTTCAAAATTGTAGAAATAGTGCTGCGAACCGCACTGTAGCTATTAATAAAAAAAAAAAGAAAAATCTGAATTAACATTTTCTTTTGTTCAAAAACCATGTTGCATTTAAATATACCCAATAATACAATATTTTTAAAAGCACAAAAGCGCACAACAGTTAGTATATATATAAAACCGCACAAACGGAAAAAAAAGCTAGTTTGTGTAATTAAAAGATATTGAAATAAAATTTTTAATGAAATAAAAATTTTCACCTCATTTCGACTAAAAAAATCTGATACTGTAGTAACAAAGATAATGAGATCAAAATATGTGTGTGGGGGTGTGTGTGTGAGTGTGTGTGTGTGTGTGTGTTGGTGTGTGTGTGTGTGTGGGGGGTGTGTGTGTGGGGTGTGTGTGTTTGTGTGTGTGTGTGTGTTTGTTTGTGTGTGTGCATCATCCACCTAAATGTGTGTGTTTTCCCCACACACCCCACCACACACACACACACACACCACACACACACACACACACACATATACCACACCCACACACACACACACACACACACCCACACACACAATTATATATAATATATGATGGCAAAAAAAAAAGCGAAAGAGAGAGCGGAAAAAAGAATTGTGATGTGTACGTAAAAGTTGTGTTGGTTGTGTGTGTGTATGGTGTTTGTGTGTGTGGTGTGTGTGTGTGTGTTTTGTGTTGTGTTGCGTGTGTGTGTGGTGTATTGCAGTGTGTGTTGTGTTTATATGCCCCACACCAAACACACAAAATCCGCATATATATACTATATAAATAATAAATGTGTTATATTTATATATTTATATATATATATATATATATATTTATATATATATTATAATATATGTATTTATATATTAAATATATTTTATATATTATATATATATTATATATATATTATGTATTATTACATATATAAAATATATAATAATATATATAATATTTAAATTTTATATATTATATATTATATATATATTTTTTTTGGTGTGTGTTGGGTTTTGTGTTTTTTGTGTGGTTTGTGTTGTGTTGTGTGTGTGTGCCATACATACACACGGTACAAAAACATCCCCAAATGCGTAATATCTACACACCCACCACACACACACAACACACACACACCAAAAAACCCCACCCACACACACAAACACACACACACACATATAAAATATATATATATATATATAATATAATAATATATAAATTATATATATATACACACACCACACACACACAAACCCCTAGATACATATACTTACTACTACTATATTTAAATTTTTTTTTAACAGGGGCCATTTATTCCCCGGGGAGGACATGGTCTCTCTCATTTTTAAAATATGGAGAGGTTACTTGGCAGTGCCCCCTCGCCCTTTCCCAACAACCGCGGGGCGGCATGCTACCTTGTGCCCGGGGGGCGACAAAGCCCCCATCCCCGCTCGCCTGTCAAGTGATTGTCGTTTTCCTGGGCCGTGAATCGGGCTCGAGCCCGCAGTCGGGGCGCAGCATTTTTTTAGACGCCGCGGCGGGGAATTGAACTTGGGACCACAAGGGGCCCGGGGTCCAGTGCTCTAACCTCTGGTTCGCGGCAGTCACACACAATCATACATCATAATCATACTACATACATACTACATACAAAACACTACATACTCATACATACATAAAATCATACTACATAACAACATACATCTACATACATACAAAAAAATAATACTCATACATACATCCAAAATAATTTCATACATACTACATATTTTTTTATATCATAAATATATTGTATATACTCCTATATGTATATGTTATATTGTTTAAATTCTACATACCTAAAAAATATTTTATTTTATATAAAATATATTTATATATAATATTTTATATATATATATTTTACATGTATATATTATATATAATTTTATTATATATATATATATTATATTATTATATATTAATATTATAGACATGTTTTATTCCCCTTTTGGGCTGTGTCGTGTCTGTATATTATATTATATAATAATATTATATATTTTATATATATATATATAATATATTAATTTTGGTGTTTTAAAATATATATATAAAATATTAATATATATAATTTTAAAATATAATATAATTTTATATTTAATATATAATTAAATATATATTAAAATTATATATTATATTATATAATATTATTTTATTTATAATAGATGTTGTATGTCTATATGTCTATACATAATTTTTGTTTTTGTGTAAAGGGAAAAATATCTAATATATAAGATTTCTCTCTCTCTCTCTCTCCCCTCCTCTATATAAATAATATAATATTTTATATAAATTAAATATATATATATATATATATAATATATATATATTGTGATATTTTCAAAAATCTGACGTCTGGATTCTAAACCCCTAGAGAACAGTCAATAAACGAATATCGGAAGCCCCTGTTATGGCATTCATCATCACGAAAAAGCATTTGACTCTACAAATACCCCCAGTACTAAAAGCTATTCGAAAAAAGGGAGTAGAGGAGGTATTTGTAAAATTTTGGGAGATATATACGATATGGACGCACCATCAAGCTCCATCGCAAAACCATAAAATACCAAACAAAAAAGTGGTAGACAGGGGGATACCTCTCCCCCAAAAAATGTTTTTCAGCTTGCCCCTTGGGAAATATTCGCGAACTAGAAAGGAACGGGAAGGGTATTTTCTCTTTATGAAAACTGGAGTGAATGTGGCATCTAATAAAAAATCTGAAAGAGAAAGTCTGAAATTGGACTTACGTGAAAAAAAAGACTGGATCATTTTCAACTAGATTCAATTCGAAAAGATAATTAGAACAAACCATCTACGAAGAGGAAAATTAAACGGCGCATCAGTATAGGCTGGGGCGCTTTTGGCAGACCAGTAGAAAACTAAAGGCTCCTTGCCCTTATGTTTAAAAAGGAAAGTCTTTGCCAATGCGCCCTCCCAGTTATGACCTATGGATCAGAAACATGGACTACAAACAAGTTCTGGAGAGGAAAAATAAAAATGTCCAGAGAGGATGGAGAGATTTTATGCTGGAAATTAGAGATGATAGGGCGACGTGGGCAGGAACAGACAAAAGGTGAAGATAATCTTGGGCCCCGAAAAAAAAAAAAAAAAAGGCAATGGGCGGTCATATTTTTTGACAGACAACAATGGGCAAAGAAAGTAACAGATTAGGGGTAGATAAAAAAAGAGGCCAAAGGGAACCCAAACCCGTGTAAGGAAGGGGAAATAACAAAATTTGGGGGCCCAGACTGGAACAATTGGAAGAGATTGGGGGGGCCTACGTCCTCATGGGTTACTGGCTGATGATATATAATATAAATTTTAAAATTATATAATAATATATATATAATATATTTATATTTAAAATATATATATTGTATATTATTTTTTAATATTATATATTTTATATTATATATATAATAATATAAAATATATAATTATATATATATTATATTTACATATATATGTGTGTTGTGGTGTGTGTCTATATATATATATATATTTAATATATATATATTATAAAATAATATATATATATATATAATTATTATTTATATATATTTTTTATTATATAAATTTTTTTTTTATTATATATAATATATAATGATGTTTATGATGATTATGTATCTTATTTTTTGTATGTATATATATATATTTAAAAAATTTTTTTATATTATATAATTTTTTTTTTTATTATATTGTGTTGGGGTTTGTGTGTGTTTTTTGGGGTGTGTGGTGTTGTGTGTGTGTGTTTTGGGGTGTTGTGTGTGTTTTGTGGTGTGTGTGTGTGTGTATGTGTTGTGTGTGTGTTGTTTGCGTGTGTTTTGTGTGTTGTGGCTGTGTTTGTGTGTGTATTATTTTAAAATAATTAACTTATTCATTAAGAGTGTATAAAAAATAATTATATATATATATAATAATATAATATTATTTATAATTTGTGTGTTGTGTGTGTGTGTGTGTGTGTTGGTGTGTGTTGTGTGTGTGTGTGGGTGGTGTTGATTGTTACCACAAACACCACACAATACACCACGATACACCGCACAGACCAAGACCCCACACACACCCACACCCACAACACACCCCCACACACACACACACACAATAAATATAAAAATTATAAATATTATATTATTTATATTATATATATAATAAAATAAAATTTTGTGTGGTTGTGGTGTGTGTGTGTTGTGTGTGTGTTGTGTGTGTGTGTGTGTTTTTTGTGTGTGTGTGTTTGTGTATGTGTGTGGTGGTATTGTCCCACAAATACACACACCACCACCAACAATTTTTTTATCTTTTTTTTTATAAATATATATTATATTAAAATTTTATATATTAAAATTTTATATTTTTT
>NW_023641404.1:0-10541 GCF_015228065.2 Penaeus monodon
AACCGTGGAAAATTCAATAAAAGTGGTAAAAAAATAAAAAAATAAAAAAAAGAAGGCTTCTTTTAAATTTAACTAAAAAAACCTGAGGTTGTTAATTCCCAAAGTATCTGCTGGTTCACTACATTTTCGATTGGGATACTGTTTTGTAATTTTAGCAGGACTTTTCAAAAGTTTATCTTATCATTTCAATGGACGGACTTAACAAAATTACTTTTTTTTTTTTTCTTGGGTCTACAGAGTCGAGTCATCAATAGTCTTAAAAAGAAAAAGGGGGAATGGGTCCAAAAAAAGAAAAGAAACGAAAAAAATCTGATGACGAGGATGGATTTATTAAATGTGGGGATGCATATAACTTCCCTTCTACGTCAGATTCAAAGAAGCCCCGTCATGTTCGGAGCAAAGTCCCATAAATATAATTTAACAAATAAAAAAGGCAAATAACTTTCAAGTATACAAGGAAAAAAAAAAGAGAAGGAAAAGGAGAAGAAAGGAAAAAAAAGGGGAAAAAAACAAAAAGCACAAAAAAAAGAGAAAGGCCAAAGCGCCCCCCCCGGGTGAGCTTTGGGGAGTTGCTAAAAGGGCCCAGAAAAAAAGACTCTCCCAGGGGGCAAAAGGGAAAAGAAGAGGCCAAAAAAAATTTAAAGGGGAGAAAGAAAAAAGAAGGACATAGATCGGCCACTCCTCCCAAAGGGAAAAGAGGATTAGAAAGAGAGAAGAAAAAAAATTGAGAAAAGGGGAAAGGTTGCCTCCGAGAAAAAGGGAAACCCAAGAAGTCCAAGAGAAGGACAGAAAATGGCCAAGTAGTCGGGAAGAGAAAGCAAAAAAGGTGGCGAAAAGATGGTTGGGAAAAAATCCTCCAAGTAAACTGCAACGGCACTAAACCAAAGCCAAACCAAAGTGATTGACAGAAGTAAGTATTTGCATTTCCCAGCAGGGCCCAAACCAGAGAACTTCCTCAAAGCAGGACCAAAGCCTTCCCAGAATTCTAAAAGATCCTTCCAATCCCCAAAAACACCGAGCAGTCCGCCAATGATGGCAACGCAGAAAAAAAAGAGAGTTTTCCTCCGAGGACCTCAAGCCCCCCAAAACCCGAGATTTCCCACCAAAAGACAAAGGACGTCCCTTCCCTCCCCCGCTTGCTCGCGACAACCCCCTGGTCCTCGCTCAAGAGAGGTGAATTGAAGTGATTCTGAAGAGGAGTAGGCTCGAAATGGATATTTCTTGATGATGGGGAAAAGAATTGGTTACTCAAATAAAATCAAGAATGTTTGATATAAAAATAGAGCAATATTGTGGGTTTCTTTTGTTTCATTGTACTTTTTCCCCATGATGCTTAGCTTTAAAAAATGACATTTTTTTTCTTTTTTACTTTGCACTTATATGTCGAGATGTTTTTCTCTTTTATTATTAGTATAAAATGTGATACTTAAAAAATGGAAAAGACACTGGATTTTTTTTTAAAGATTATTTTGAAACAAAAACTTATTCATTCATGTTTTTCTGCTTTTTTTGAGGCACGAGTTTTTGAGTCATTCTGACATTTTGGGTATCCCAAAATTTTCATATGGCATTTCCTCACCAGTCCTCAGAAATTTTTTTTTCAAAACATGATCACATCACCAATCCAGTGGGTTAATAAAATTTTGTATGTTGTTTGATATTCTGTACTTATTTTTAATTTTTTTTGTCCATTCATTGACAGTGTAGGGCTTTGCTCTCCCTGACGGGTTTTTGCATTAAAAAAAGACAATGTTGGGTTATTGTTTAGTGTTTTTTGTATTAGGGTTTCGCCTGTACCCCCTCCAGGGTGAAAGGGGATGACTGTGACGATATGGGGGCCTCTTCTCTCAGAGCAGAAAGAGGAGCTATTTCTGCAAAAATTGGTCTCATGGAAGTCTGGGGACTAAAGAAGAAGAGGGGAAAGAAACTAAAATGAAAAGATGAAAAAGATGAAAAAGGTAATAGGCCCATGCATAAGGGAAACCCAAAGGGGAAAAAGAGAGAAATTGAAAAGGGGGATGAAAAAAGCTTTGAACCCAATCTGTACAAATTTTTATGATCCCCTGTGCCAGTAATAAATTTTTATGTATATACTTCCATAGTTTAATTTTCCCCTCCCAGGATATACCATACTGAGAGGGGATCGCGGGACTCAAAGACTGATAAAGATGGGCTGTTTTTGGTCAATTCAATGGAATATTTGTTTTATTATTAAAGGGTTTTTCTTTTTTAAAAAGTATATATGATATTTTTCTGATGTCTCTGCCATTATTTTTACTAGCTGCTATTTCTGAGTTTATTATCATTTTCCTTTTTTTTCTATGGTAGCTTCATTTCTTTAAATTTTTTTTCTTATATATAATAAAATTTTTCCAATTTATTTTTGTTGTTATTGTTATTGCCATTTTATTTTTATTTATTATATTTTTCATTAATTATATATTTTATAATTAATATAATTTTTTTTTTTATTTTTTTTTTTTTTTTTTTTTTTTTTTTTTTTTTTTAAAAATTTGGGTTTGGTTCAAAAAAATGGTATTACACTATGCTGAATTTTGACCTTCATGAAACCTTTTCCCCCCTCCCTGTTTTAAATAAAATTGTGTTTAAAAATAGTTTACCTTTATTTGGGTTTTTACCATAGTTCTTAGTTATTATATGAAAGTTTAGCAAAGTGTGATAAATTTGTTGCAAGCAGGTTAAAAATTTTCCCTTGAAATGGGGGAAAAATTGAGATCCAAAAAATCCCAGTTTAAAAGCTAATGGTGTTGCTTCCATTTGTTGTTTTTCCCTTTTTTATGATTTTTTTCCCCAAAATTTAGCACTTTGGGTTTTAAGGGTAGTGAATATTTGTTTTTTTTTTATCTTTACATGCTTATGTTGATTTTTTTAAAAATGACATACCGGGTTCTTTGAAAAAAAAATTTAGGGGAAAGAATGAAAAAAAAGAAAATAAAACTAATCCGTAAAATCCATAAGTTACTGCTTCCTCTCATGTTTATCTGGGTTGATGTGGACCCCTGAAAAAACCCAAATCCTGGCAAAGCTAGGATTAAAAGTTTCCTAGGTAAGCTGTCATCTCCAAGATGGGGGAAAATGACACTAAATGAGAGTAAAATGAGATTTTTTATTTTTGCTTCGCTCTTTGTGGCTTGTGTTAAAAATTTTCCCCAAGATCTGTTGTTTTCTTTTCTTGTATTACTTGTTGTTTCTGAAAGGAAATTTTAATGGCAAACAGACCACTCTTGTTCTGTAGATATCTTGACCATTTTATACAGTTTTGGGGTAGAAAATGTCAAAAATGGAAGCTTTTAGTTGTTTTTGCAGGATGTCAAAAAAACTGCTTTTATCATTTCTCTGAAAAAAAGTTCCTTTTTTTAACATTGATGGAGGATAAAAGTTTACAACGGGGGGATAAAACATTTATTTTGAAAGGTTAATGAAGATAATGGCATATTATCTAAAAAGTATGCAAACTATTGAAATGATTTAGGGCATTATGTTTTTTTTTTTAAGAGAACACTGCACTTTAAAGGAATCACACACAAAAAAAAGGTTTTAAATTAACTAGAGAGAGCCCCCAATCCCTTGCTCGTTGAGTCTTTGGGAGATTTGGAGATGGGGATGGGCCCAACGGGGGATCGCCCCAACCTTGGTCCTGGCCCCTCCCAACTAATTTTTGCATGGTTTTTCTTCTCCCCCTTTTTCTTTCCTTTTTTTCACCCCCTTTTTCGTCACTTACCTTAAGTGTTAATAATTTTTGCTGTTTTTCCCACAGTACTTTATTATTATTTCACTCCCGAACTCCTTCCCCTTCTAAAAAGCTATCCCTATACTCCCCCCAAATCAGCCTCCATCTCTACCCTTTTCACTACCATACTACCCTCTAGTACTGTTTAGCCCTAACTTTACCCTAATCTTAACTCACTTTTAAACCCTTTTCACACTGTATTTTACCATATCAACATATGAGTTTTTGATGTCAGTAGCATTTCCCTTATCTGGGGGCTTTGCCCCGGTCTCAGAATGCAAATGACTTAGTGTTGTGCTGCAGAAATTTTCAATAATGAAATAAATCTAGGGATACCATTTTACCTGTTTTCCCCCCCTTTGATTTTTTCTAAGGCTCCTTTGCCATGTTTCCTTGTACAGTTTGTTTTTCCTTCCTCAGAACACACTCCATTTCATCCAAACAGTCTAAAACCCTTAACCTTTTTCCCCTTTTTGCTAATCCTTGTCTACTTTATTGCCCTTCCCCCTCTTTAAAACCTTTTCACACCATATTATCCTAAAACACTCTATAACCTATAACTATAAACATTTTATCGTAATCGTTAAATCATTTTTTCCTTTTCACCATAACTTACCTTTGTGCTTATGACCTTTGATGGCTTGCACATTTATTTGTTTTAACCATTAACCATACAGAGGAGAGGTATTTTTAAAAAAACACTTCCACATTTCATGGATTTTGAGAAATCTTTTCCAAGGCAAAATTTATTATTTTTTAAATTTGGTTCACTAGAACCAAAAAATTCATGTATCAAAAGCCTACGATTTCCAGATTAGAAAAAAAAGGTCTTCTAACTGCACTGTAAACTGGAAAAAATTTGCACCTATAAATACTTTCTAAATGGTGGTTTGACCTTTTTTTGAATGATAAAAAATAAGACAAAACATTGAAAAAAAAAATTTTTGTTGTGTTGGGGTCTTTATTATTTTTCTTTACAAAAATATGTTGTGAGGACGTGCACTTAAATTAGTCAAATCCTGTAGTTTGCTTTGCAATTTATTTCTTTGTTTTTTACATATTTTTAAACGTTTGTATTTTGATAATCTTTTTTTGCTTATGTAGTTTGTAGGAACTTATTAGTTTCATAAGATGGAAATCCTTTGTTGGCTCTTATTACTCATTTGATGTGAAATTTAAAAGGAAAATGAGAGAAGGAAAAAAAAAAAAAAAAATCTAAACAGATATTATATGGGGTGGGAGTAAGTTATAATTTTTTAGATACTTATTTTTTCACCTTTTCCTTGCAGAGGGATAAAAAATAAAACCCTTTTTGGGTATTGTTTACAAAATAATCAGTTTTATTGAAAGAAAAAAAGCCGGATTTTTTTTTTTTTTTTAAGTTTTGCTTTAGATGTTAAGGAAATGGGTTAAATTGGGGTTGCATTTTTTTCTTGACAGCTCCGACAAGGGGTTTATTTATTATTTTCTGTGAAACGTTATTTTTTATACTGCTCTTCAAATGTACAATATGTCCAAAGTTTGTAAATTTTTATTATTTTTTTGAGAAAAAATATAATGTGTTGTTGTTTATTAAATTTGATTGCAGAGGTTTTTATTTTAACCATTGGTATGTTATTTTTTTTGAATACGCTCTATGATAAAGTTCTACAGTTTTTCTAAGCCAAAAGCTTTGATGTGTATATTTTTTGGGGTAAAAAGTAAGATTACCCCAAGGTTGAAAAATATTCTTGTATAGAAGGGGATATGGGCCCTTTAAAGAATTCAAAGAAAGTTTCTATGGGTTAACAAAAAAATTTTTTTAAATACATTAGTTAGTGAGATATAATTATAATTAATTTTATATATATAATATATATATTATTTTTAAAATTATATATATATATATTAATTATAATATGTATAAAAAATAAAGTCTTGCCATGTATTACAATGGATTTTGTAAGCTGCAAGAAAGGTCCCCAGTGTTCCTCAAAGCAAGGCCATGACTAAAAAATCAGTAGTAAAAAAATTTATTTTTTATCATTTTTCGTTTATTTGACTTCCTAAACCCCCTTTTGAAACTCGCAAGTTTTTCAAAAATGAATAAATTTTTTTTCATGTGTGTATGTCTGGGTTTTCTATTGCCTCAACCTTTTGCCAAGTTCAGTTTTTGGTGTTTTGTATTGAGTGAAACGCAAAATTCCGCTTCATATATTTCTTTTCTTTCAGAATAAACCAAGCATTCACTAGGAAAATGTTTTGTCACCTAGCATTTTTTTCCCCAAAAAATGGCTCTATTTTTTGTCATGATAGAAGAATTGCTGTCTCAATTCACAAAATATTTTATGGTCTAATATTCCATCTATGCATAAAAACTCAGAGGGAATAGTGCAAAGTGGAAAGGTATTCACGGGCAACATACAGCATTTTGAATAATTTTAGAGATCAATTTACATTTGATAAATGGGTGAATAAAGTTTTGAAAAAGATAAGGGGCCCAAAGAGTCGGATCAGAAGAAAGGGCCAAATTTTTTTCACCATGCTCATATGCAGTCTTATGATCAAAAATTTTATTCATGAGAGTTATACTTTTAAAATATGGAATTTTTAACCCCAAAAAATTTTGTAGGGGTTAGTTTTGGGGGAAAGAAAGGATTTAGGAGATTTGGTATAAAATTGAAGAATAAGGAGAAAGTAAGCAGTAAAAAGACACTTATATATGTCAAAAAAGGCTTTAAAAATGAGCACTGTTTGGGAGTCCAAAAAGAAAATGACCTTTCATATGCCTACTCCGAAAACACTGCAGTGGTATGGATATGTTTTTCCCCAATCACAGAGACAAATATTTAAAAAAATTAAAAGAATATTTTATTAAGGGAATTATTATCTGAGGAAAAAAGAAGAAAACATGACTGTGTTATACAACAATACTATTAGACTGGAAAAGATTTTTTAATTCAAAGAAAAAAAGAGGTTGCAGTAAAAAGGTAAAGGTAAAAATAGGGCCCTGCCAATATTAGAAAATAATTTAAAAAAAAAAAAAAAAAAAAAAATGTTAAAAAATTTTTTTTTCCAAAAAAAAACAACTTTGTGTTATTGTGTGAGTGTGTTACATGCTATATTTTCATGTGAGTGTGCTTGCTGTGCATGTCATGCCATGTGTTGTAATAGCAATACATGATGCATGTATGTCTACATTTTACATATGCATTTATTGTGTATGTTAAAAATATATATTATATATAATTATATATATATAATTTTTAAAAATTATTATATATAATATATTATTATTATTATATATATATATATTTTTTTAATATATATATTTTATATATAATTTTATATATATATAATATATATATTTCTATTATTTTTATATATTTAAGTATATAATATATTTTATAGATATATATATACATATTATATATATTATATAATATATATATTATATTTTATATTATATATTATTATTTTTTGTATATATATATATAAACAAAAAAAAAAAATAATTCATCCAAACGTACACTCTTAAATTAATATTGGCCGCATCCCTAAACCCTTTTAAGCAAATACGAGTGCCAAAAAAGTGCCAACTAGAATCTAGTTCCATTATCGTGCTAAATTTTCAAAAGGTCTCGGTGTTAATTGAATTGCCTCATTGAAGAAACAGAAAAAAAAATCATCCCCACCAAAAAAGAATCCCAAATCACAAAATTAAAAAAAAATGAAAAACATCCCCTGCCTCATACCCACAGGCCCAAATAACATCCAAAATCACTGGGATTACAGTTTTCCTTAAGTAGATTCGCAAGGGACACCCAAAACCCCCCCAGATAAAAGTACATAAAAAATCGGTGGTTTAAACATGGGGTCAATAAAATCAGCCACTCGACGAAGATCCGCCAAAACTGTGCATTAAAAAAGCAAATTCGGGGGATGGAAATTTTCCACCCGGTTCCATCATCTCCCTGACCGCGACCACGTCCCCCGTCGGCGGGGGGCGCAGGCCGGTAGGTTTAGCAACCGCAAAGGAATGCGAAAAACACCCCTCCGAAAAACTGCCCGATACAAAATCACCTTTCTAACTTCCTCAACCTAAACCCCTTCTTACCAATTCAAAATCGTCCTAAATCCTCCTCTCCCACTCACCCGCCCCCTTCCCTCAAAATCTTGCTGCAACCTACAATTTTGCAAAATTTTTAAGCATGGGGCTCATTATAAGGAGTGCGTATGTGGAAAAGCTGTTCAAACGTTTGTGCACGAGTATCACGGAAGTGCGGAGGTTATGCGTGTTTGTGTGATTTTCCCTGTTGTTATGTTACAAGAGAACAAAAATATCTTAGATGTGTATATCTTTGCGTAGTCATTATTCCCTAAGTGTGTATGTTATTATGTATGTATATGTGCAGGTATGTGTATTGTATGTATCTATGTAATGTGGCTGTGTGTTTTATGCGTATATATTATATATATATTATATATAATTTTAGTATAATAGTATGTGTTATGTTTTTATTGTATATTTGTATGTATATTGCTTATATTGGGTATGCTTGTGTATATATTATGTACAATGTGTATGTATATATGTATGTTGTGAATTTAGTTTGATTATATGTTTTGCCTGTCCAGGTGTATACATATGTTTGGGGTAACACTAACTAATGTTATCATAAACTGGCATATGCTTTTATGGCTATTTTTTTATATTGTATGTATAGTATAAGTATTGTACAAGATATATGCGCATGTGGTGTTTCGCATCTATGTGGGTCGTAACCGTGTATGCGCATATGATGTCGCATATATCTATTTATTGTATGCATGCCCAGTGTGTATTGGTTTAAATTAGGGGAAAAAGAACTTTTTCGTAGTACTTGGACTTTGCGGTGGAACAACTAGCCCGCACTAGGCTACATATGCATAAATGAAATCTGTGTATAAAAATTTAAACACTATATGCACTTCTGATGCCCAATCATCTCACGGGGGTATACCCTGGTGTAGTGAGGGAGGCGCCTCTTGTGCCCCGTAAGTCCCACTAACGGGGCCAACCCTGCTGGAGGGGCTCATCAGGGGATCCCCCGGGTAAACTTAACCCCCCCCCCCCCCACCCTGATACCTAAGCCAGTAGGTTGGGGTAAATCAGCTGTATACCTCTGAACCAAAAAACATGAGCAAAGGCCCCCCCATTTCCCCCGAGGCGAGGGGCCCAGTTGGTTCGGCGGCATCAGGGTCGCCCCCAAAAAGTTGAATCTAAAAATCCCCCTTAAAAAAACGGCCGCCCACGCTATGAACCTTCGCCCCTATATATAAAACAATGAGAAAGAATCCGACTTATGCATTACTTGAGGAACTCTCTTTCTTAAATTTGATCAAGGACTCTGTGAAGTTAGAATCTAGCGAAAAACTGAAGATACAAAATAATGGACACACGCTCAATGGAAGGAAAACCCCCAGGGTAACAAGCAGGAATTAGGGGGGTTTCTTAGTTCACAAACTTTTTTAGAAAAATATCGGGGAATTCTTAGTATAAGCAAAGAGTGGCTTCAGAAAACAAAAAATAAACAAACGGAAAACTTAAAGATTGTTCAAACCTATCCCCATCCTGCAGCCCAGGGGAAAAGAAATAGAGCTTTTTTTGGAATGTTCATTTAGAGAAGAGAGACTAAAAACCCTTTCAAAATTTTTATAGGAAATTTTTAAGCCAAATAGGTAAAAAGTCAAAGGGAGAAACCGTAGTGGGGAATCACGGAAGAGGACTATGATGTGGGGAAAATGTA
Source organism: Penaeus monodon (assembly GCF_015228065.2). Lineage (NCBI taxonomy): Eukaryota > Metazoa > Arthropoda > Malacostraca > Decapoda > Penaeidae > Penaeus > Penaeus monodon. Next base: position 9,520 of record NW_023641404.1, read on the forward strand.
GTTGACTTTGGGGAGGCTCGATCACCAATACCATAATACATTCTTCAAAAAAAACTGAGTGGAAGTGGACATAGAATCGCCATCTGACAGATGGACAAAGAAGTAAAAACTGAGCTTTTCGTAAAGATGAATGCCGTAAACCAGGGTTCTATATTCGTTTTATTACGCTTTGTTAATGCATAGTTTATCTGGCGGATTTCTGTCGACTGGGTGATTAAAAAATGACGCTTTTTGGTAACCATGTTTAAACCTATCTGATTTTGTAATTACTGTCTTACCTACTGCGGTTTTTACTGTTCCTTACGAATTACTTGGGATAAGGTAAAGCCATGCGATTTGGCACTGTTTTTTCTCGGCGACCTGTGGGTTGAGGACATTGATCTTGTCCTTTTCTAGTGTTTCGACTTTTTGGGATCTTATTTAGGGGGGGGGGGTTTATTTTTTTTTTTACCTCATTTTTGCCTACTGGTGGCAATCTTATGAGCATTGGGACCTTATGAACTTATTTAGCCGGGGGGATATACTTTCTGGCCTTCTTTTAAAAAAACTAATATCATGATCCAAAATTGAATTTTGTGGACTTGTGAGACTTGGATGAATTTTTATTTTTTTATTTGGGTTTGGGAAAATAACCTATATATTCACGAATCTTTCTGTTGTAGCACTATAACGATCACATTTCACTCATAATTTTTAGCACTTTTATCCCTGACCTAACCCGTATTAGTATTATATATTCTGCATGCGAAAATATAATATGTATACCCAAAATATATTATATTATAATATAATTTTATATATAATATTATATATAATTATGTATTATATATATAATTATTTTATATTATATATATAATAATATATATATACACACACATGTACATACATACATATATATGTAGGTATATATATATTTATAATATATATATATATATAAAATAAAATATAAAAATATATATACACACACACCCACACACACACCCAAACATACAAAAAAAAAAAAAAAAAAAAAAATTTTTTTA
>NW_023641405.1:0-10541 GCF_015228065.2 Penaeus monodon
AATATTATTATTTTATTATAATTTAAATTTTTGCATAAAAATTTGTAAATAATAAAATTTAAAAATTTTATTTTATATTTTATATATAAATTTGTAATTTAATATACATATGAATAAATTCAACCATTTTTATCATTTTCTATTTTGTTTTTTGATTTATTTTTTTAATTTTAATTAAACAAAAAATTTTATCTCCTTAAACATATTCCAATTTCGTTTTTCGACTTTTTTTTTTTTCCTTTTTATTTTCACATTGTTTTATCATATTATTTTCTAAATTATTAATCTATACATCTATATATATCATTACATTTTACATTTAATATTTTATTATATTTTTTAATTTTCGTTAAATATATTTTTACATATACTAATACAAAATAATTAATAAATAAACATAATCTTTATAACAATAAAAAAAAAAAAAAGAAAAATATATATAAATCATTATACAAACAAACTTTTTTTGCATATTTAATTTTTTAAAGTATAATAATTTTATTACTATATAATATAATAATAATATATAATAATAATAATATAATAATATATAATATAATAAATAATAAGTATATACGATAATAGTATATATTAAAATCTCAATTTTCCAATTCTCTTTATTCTCACTTTTATCATCATTATGTCTGATTAATAATTCTGTATTTTATCATTATTACCCAATTGCAGAATCTCAATGATGAAAAAACGTCATTTTGAGTTACTCTCAAAGGCTAATTCGCTAGATTTTGCCGCTTTTTCGACTTTTGGATTTTTTCTTTACCTTTTTTTATTATATATGGACACAATTCCTTATTATCATCATTTTTCTGATTACATCATTATTATCGTTTCATCATCATTATCATCATTACATCATTTCATCATCATTATCATCATATTGCAATTATTATCATCATTATTGCATATTTCATTTATTGCAATTATGCAGTTACAATATATAATTTACATCTATACTAATACCTACATATATATAATACAATAATATACATATACGTTTTTAAATCTTATTTTTCATTATTTCAATTAATACGTATTACTGTATTTTACTGTTATAATAATTATTTTTACAATTATACTACGTAAAATAAAAATGATAATATATCATTAATTTTTAAAATATCATAACAGTTATATTATTATAATTATGCTTATTATTATTATTATTGTTATTATTACAGTTATAATATATTTTTTGGCAATAATACTAATAATTAAAATAATAATAATATAAAATATAATAATAATAATAATAATAATAATAATAATAATAATAATAATAATGATAATAATGATAATAATAACGATAATAGTAATAATATTAATAATCATCAAATGTTCTCCAAATTCTCTTTATTCTCACTTTTATCATCATTATTGTCATGATTAAAGAATTCTGGTATTATTATCATTTTACCCTATATTGCCAGAAACTCTCAAATGATGGAAAAAACGTCCATTTGAAGTCTACTCTCAAAGGCTATATTTCCGCTGATTTTGCCGCTTTTTCGACTTATGGGATTTTTTTCTTTTAACCTTTATTTATTCTATATGGAACGGACAGATTCTGTTATTAGTCATCATTATTATCAATGATTATATCATATTATTATCGTTTATCTCATCTTATCATCATTCTCATCATCCATTATCATCATTATTGCAATTATTTCATCATTATTGCAATTATTATCATTAGTATTGGCAATTATTGCAGTTCATATATAATTTTACATCTTCTAATAACAACTACAATATAGTAATATAAATAACAATAATAATACATATAACGTTTTTATATCATTATTTTATATTCATTATGTTCCAATTAATCTCGTTATGCTGTAATTATTTACTATTATAATCATTATTTTTAAATTATCTACCAGTAAAAATATAATATGATAATAATATCATAATAATATTAATACAATATCATAACAGTTTATTTATTATAATTATGCTTTTAATATTATTATTAGTTATTATTACAGTGTTATAATATATTTTTTGGCATAATACTAATGATTAAGTAATATAATAATTATATATAATCATATAATATAATACTAGTAATAATATAATAAAATAACTATAATAAGAATAATTAATGAATAATAATGATTAATAATACGATAGTAATAATAATATTAATAATCATCAATGTTATCCAAATTCACTTTATTCTCACTTATTATCATCATTATTGTCCATGATTATAGAATTCTGTAATTTTTATCATTATTACCTAATAATTTGCCAGAAATCATCAAATGATGGAAAAAACGTCATTTTGAAGTCTACTCGCAAAAGGCATATTTCGCTAGATTTTCCGCTTTTCGACTTTTGGGATTTTTTTTCTTTTACCTTTTTTATTATATATGGACACAATTCCTTGTTATTATCATCATTATTAATCATGATTATCATCATTATTATATCGTTATCCATCATCATTTCATCATTATCATACCTTTCCTCAATGCATTATCATCATTATTGCATTATTATCATCATTATGCAATTATATCAATTATTATTGCAATTATGCAGTTACAATATATAATTTTTACATCTCTAAACTAATAACAACTACAATAATAATAGTAGTACCAATATGTGAACAATAATAAAGTTTTTATATCTTATTTATATCATTATTTCAATTAATATCAGTTATTGCTGTAATTATTACTGTTTATAATAATTATTTTTACAATTTTACTACCCGTAAAAATAATAATATGATAATATATCATAATAATATTAATAACAATATCATAACAGTTAGTATTATTATAATTATATGCTTATGATTATTATTGTTGTTATTATTACAGTTATAATATATGTTTTTGGGCAATCATAACTATAATTAAGTAATGATAATAATAATACTAATAATAATAATAATAATAGATAATATAATAATAATAATATAATATAATAATAATGATATGATAATATGGTAATAATAACGATAATAAGTAATAATTTAATATCATGCAAATGTTTATCCAAATTCTCTTTATATCTCACGTTTTATGATCATTATTGTCATGACTTAATAGAATTCTGGTATTATTATTCTTATTACCCATAGAATTGGCCAGAATCACTCAATGAATGAAAACGTCATTTTGAAGTCGACCTCAAAAGGCTATATTTCGCTGATTGTTGCCGCTTTTCGACTTTTGGATTTTGTTTTCTTTTAACCTTTTTTATTATATATGGACACAATTCCTGTTATTTATCTCCTTATTATCATGATTATCATCATTATTATCGTTATCATCATCATTACTCATTATCATCATTATCATCATCATTATCATCATTATTGCAATTATTATCATCTGTATTCCAAATATTATCAGTATAATTGCATTATTGCATTTTTACATATATATTTTACATCTATCTAATAACACACAATAATCTAGTAATACAATAATAATAACAATAATAACGTTTTATATAATCATATTTTATATCATTATTTCAATTAAATATCGTTATTACTGTAATTATTACTGTTATAATAATTATTTTTTACAATTATACTACGTAAAATAATAATAATGATAATCATATCATAATAAAGATTAATAGCAAGATCATAACAGTTAGTATTATTATAATTATGCTTTTTTTATTATTATTGTTTATTATTACCAGTTATATATATTTTTTGGCATAATACTAATATTAAAGTAATTCTAATATAATAATATAATACGAATAATAATATATAATAATAATATAATAATACTAATATATATATGATAATAATGATAATATAACGATATAGTAATAATATTCATAGTCATCAAATGTTTCTCAAATTCTCTTTATTCCTCCTTTTAGCATCATTTATTGCATGATTAATGAATTCTGGTAATGATTATCATTATTTACCCCTAATATTCCAATCATCAATGAATGGAAAAACGTCTTTTGAAGTCTACTCTCAAAGGCTATATTTCGCTTAGATTTTGCCGCTTTTTTCGCTTTTGGATTTTTTTCTTTACCTTTTTTTATTATATAATGGACACAAGTCCTGTTATTATCATCATTATTATCATGATTATATCATTATTATAGTTATCATCATCATTACATCATTATACATCATATCATCATCCTTATCATCATTTTGCAATTATTATCATCATTATATGCAATTATTATCATTATTATTGCAATATGCAGTTACAATAATAATTTTACATCTATACTAATACAACTACATTATAATAGGATAATAACATAATAATACATACTACGTTTTTATATCATTATTTATATCATTATTTTCAATTAATATCGTTATTACTGTAATTTTACTGTTATCTATTATTTTACAATTATACACCAAAAATAATAATAATGATAATAATGTCAATAATAATATTATAACAATATCATACGTTTAGTATATTATAATTATGCTTATTATTATTATTATTGTTATTATTAAGTTTAATATATTTTTTTGCAATAATACTCATAATTAAAGTAATAATAATAATAATAATATAATAATTAATATATATAAAATATAATAATAATAATATATAATAATGATAATATGATAATAATAACGATAATATTAATAATATTAACATCATCATATGTTATCCAATTCGCTTTAGTATTCTCACTTTTATCATCATTATTGTCATGATTATAAATTCTGGTAATTATTATCATTAATTACCTTAATGGCCAGAATCATCAATGCTGGAAAAAACGTCATGTTGAAGTCTAACTCCAAAGGCTATATTTCGGCTAGATTTTTGCGCTTTTTCGACTTTTGGATTTTTTTTCTTTGTGACCTTTTTTTATTAAATATGGACACCATTCCTGTTTTATCATCATTATTATCATGAATTATCATCATTATTATCGTTATCATCATCAGTTTCATCATTATCTGCATTATCTCATCATTATCATCATTATTGCAATGTTATCATCATATGGCAATTATTTTATCATTATTATTTGCATTTATTGCAGTTAACAATATATATTTTACATCTATACTAATACAACTACAATATAATAGTAATAACAATAATGTACAATAATAACGTTTTTATAATCTTGATTTTATCATTATTTCAATAATATCGTTTATACTGTAATTATTACTGTTATAATAATATGTTTTTACCATTATACCTACAGTAACATAATAATAATGATAATAATATCATAATAATATTAAACATATCATTAACAGTTAGTATTTATTATTTTGCTTATTATTCTTATTTAATTGTTATTATTCCAGTTATCTATATTTTTTTTTGCATAATACGATAATGTAAAGTAATAATATAATAATATAATAATATCAATAATGAATCATAATCCTAGTATATCTACTCATAAATTATAATATGATATAATAACGATAATAGTAATAGTATTATAATCTCAATGTTTAATCCAAATTCTTTTATTCTCACTTTTATCATCATTAGTGTCTGATTATAGTATTCTGGTAATTATTATCATTATTCCCTATATTGCCAGAATCATCAATGATGGAAAACGTCATTTTGAGTCTACTCTCAAGGCTCTTTTCGCTAGATTGTGCCGGTTGTTCGACTGTTGGGATTTTTTTTCGGGACTTTTGTTTATTATATATGGAGGCACAATTACTGTTATTGTCATCATTATTATCATGATTAATCACATTATTATCGTTATCAATCTCATTATCATCTTATCATCATTATCATCATCATTATCATCATTATTGCAATTATTTCCTCATTATTGCAATTATTTCTTATTTTTGTAATTGTTGCATTTACAATATATATTTTTACATCTATAACTAATAACAACTACAATCTATATAATAAACAATAATATAACAATAATACGTTTTTATAATCATTATTTATATCATTAATTTCAATTATATCGTTTTACTGTTTATTTTTTACTGTTATAATAATTATTTTTTACATTATACTACCGAGTAAAATATAATATGATAATAATATAATAATATATTAATAACAATATCATACGTTAGTATTTTATAATTATGCTTATTTTATTATTATTGTTATTATTACAGTTTATAATTATTTTTTGCAATAATACTAATAAATTAAAGTACTAATATAATTATAATAAATATAATAATAATAATAATAATAATAATATAATATAATACTAATAATACTAAGATGAAATATGATAATATACGATAATTTAATAAGTATTTAATCATCAATGTTATCCAAAGTCTCTTTTTCTCACTTTTATCATCATTATTGTCTGATTAATAGAATTCTGGGTAATTATATACATTCTTACCCTAATAATTGCCAGAATCATCAATGAATGGAAAAAACGTCATTTGAAGTCTACTCTCAAAAGGCTATATTTCGTCTAGATTTGCCGCTTTTTCGATTTTGGGATTTTTTCTTTACATTTTTTATCTATATGGACACATTCCTGTTATATCATCATTATTAGCATGATTTCATCATGATTAGCGTTATCAGCATCATTATCATCATTATCATCATTCTCTCATCATTATCATCATATTGCATTATTATCATCATTATTGAAATTAAATTATCATTATTATTGCAATTATTGCAGTTACAATATATATTTTTACATCTTATAACTAATAACACTACCATAATAATAGTAATAACAATATAATAACATAATAACGTTTTTATAGTCTATTTATTTATAGATTATTTTCAATTATATCTTTTATAACTGTAATTATTCTGTTATAATAATTATTTTATACATTATGACTAACAGTAAAAATAATATAATAGATATAGATATCATAATAATATTAATATACAATATCATAACATTATAATTATTTATTATGCTTTTTATTATTATTATTGTTATTATCCTTTATATAATTTTTTGGCAATAATACTACTAATTAAAGTAACAATAATAATAATAATAATGAAAATAATAATTCATATATAATATATAATATAATAATGATAATAATGATAATATACGATAATGTAATATTCATAATCATCAATGTTATGCCAAATTCTCTTTTTTCTCACTTTTATCATCATTACTTTGGTCATGATTAATAAATTTCTTGTAATTAGTTCATTATTACCATAATAATTGCATAATCATCAATGAATGGAAAAACGTCATTTTGAAGGTCTCTCTCAAAGGCTATATTTCGCTAGATTTTTGCCGCTTTTTTCGACTTTTGGGTTTTTTTTCGTTTTACCTTTTTTTATTATATTGGACACAATTCTGTTATATCATCATTTATTATCATGTTATCATCACTTATTATCGTTACTCATCATCATTATCAATCTTATCATCATGTATCATCATCATTATCATCATTATTGCAATTATACATCATTATTGCATTATTATCATTATTATTGCAATTTTGCAGTTACACTATATAATTTTACATCTGTACTATAACAACTCAATAATAATAGTATAACAATAATACTAAATAACAATAATCGTTTTTATAATCTTATTTTATGTCGTTATTTCATTAATATCGTTATTAACTGTATTTTACTGTTATAATAATTATGTTTTACAATTATCTACCAGTAGAAAATAATAATAATGATAATAATATCAGATATATATTATAACAATATCATAACAGTTAGTATTATTATAATTCTCTTATTATGATTATTATTAGTTATTATTACAGTTATATATATTTTTTGGCAAATATACTATAGTTAAAGTAATAATATAATAATAGTAATAATAGACATACTAATAAAAATATATACTATTAATAATAATAATCTGATATATATGATGATTAACGATAATAGTAATAATTTAATAATCATCAAATGTTATTCCCTTCCTCTTTATTCTCACTTTTTTCATCATTATTGTCATGATTTTGTAGAATTCTGTTAATTATTATCATTATTAACCCTAATAATTGGCAGAATCATCAAATGAATGGAAAAAAACGGTCATTTTGAAGGCTACTCTCTCAAAAGGCTATATTTTCGCTAGATTTTGTCCGCTTTTCGGACTTGTGGATTTTTTCTTTTACCTTTTTTTATTATATATGGACACAATTCCTGTATTATCATCATTATTATATGATTATCATCAGTATTATCGTTTATCATCATCATTCTCATCAATTATCATCATCATTATCATCATTATTCCAATTATTATCATCATTATTGCAATTTATTTCCTTATTATTTCAATATATTGCAGTTACAATATATATTTTACATCTATACTAATACAACTACAATAATAATAGTAATAACAATAATAATAACAATAATACGTTTTTAATAATCTTATGTATATCATTATTTCAATTAATATAGTTATTACTGTACTTTTACTGTTATAATAATTTATTTTTACAATTAACTACCAGTACAAATAATAAAATTGATAATAATATCAGTATATTAATAGCAATGATCATAACAGTTAGTATTATTATATTATGCTTATTATTATTATTATTGTTATTATTACGTTATAATATATTTTTTTGGCATATACTATCATTAAAGTAATAGGAATATAATAATAATAGTCATAATATATAATAATAATAATAATAATAATTAATAATAATAATAATGAATAATAAATAAAAGATAATATTAATAATAATATAAATCATCAAATGTTTCCAAATTCTCTTATTCTCACTTTTATCATACATTATTGTCATGATTTAAAAGAATCTGTAATTATTATCATTAATACCTAATAATTGCCAAAATCATCAAATGATGGAAAAAACTCATTTTGAGTCTTTCTCTCAAAAACTATTCCCTAGATTTTTTGCCGCTTTTTTTTGACTTTTGGGATTTTTTTTCTTTTACCTTTTTTTTATTTATATGGCAATTCCGCTAATTTTCCATTTTTCGATTATGGATCATTATTTCGTTATCATCATCATTTATACATTATCACATTCCTTTATTATCATCATTCATTATTATCATGATTATCAATTATTATCATTATATTCATTATCATTTTATATATATTTTATCTATACTAATAAAATCAATAATATAGTAATTACATAATTACATTATAACGAATTTTGATTATTATTTATATCATTTTTACATCGTATACTAATACAACTAATAATAATTATAATAACAATATAATAACATAAAATAATTATTATATACATTATTTAATACATATTTCATAATATTATCGTAATTATTATATTTTATTATTATTATTTTACATTATACCTTAAAATAATTATTAATGATAATATAAATTAATAATTAATAAATATAACAATATATTATTAATAATATATATAATTATATATTATTTATATAATTATAATATTATTTTGGAATAATATAATAATTCAAAAGTAACCTTTTAATCTAATATCTAATATCATATATGTCATATAATAATTACTATAATATAATAATTACTAATAATTCAATCATAATGAATGGAAAAAATATTTTGAGTCTATCATAAGCTATAATTAGTAATAATAGTTTTTCATCTGAATTTTCCATTTCTTTTTTCTATTTTATCATTATTGTCCTGATTAATAGAATTCTGGTAATTATTATCATTATTACCCTAACAATTGCCATAATCATCAATGATGGAAAAACGTCATTTTGGAGTCTATCTCAAAATGCATATTTCGCTAATTTTGCCCCTTTTTTTTTGACTTTTGGGATTTTTTTCTTTTACCTTTTTTATTATATGGACACAATTCCTGTTATTATCATCATTATTATCATGATTATCATCATTATTATCGTTATCATCATCATTATCATCCTTATCATCATTATCATCATCATTATCATCATTATTGCAATTATTATCATCATTATTGCAATTATTATCATTATTATTGCAATTATTGCAGTTAAATATATATTTTACATCTATACTAATAACAACTACAATATATGATAAAATATATACAATAATAGTTTTTAATCATATTTATATCTATTTAAATTTTACGTTATTACTGTATTATTCTGTTTAAATTTATTTTTTACATTTTACTACCGTAAAAAATAATAAGATAATAAAATAATTATTATAAAATATTACATTATTATTATAAATTTCTTTTTATTATTATTTGTTATATTACGTTATATATTTTTTGGCATATACTATATTAAGTTATAATATAATATAATAATAATAATATAAATAATAATAATTAAATAATAAATAATAATAAATGTAATAATGATAATAATAAGATATAGTATAATATTATAAACTCAATGTTTCCAATTCTCTTATTCTCACTTTTATCATCATTATTGTCATATTATAGAATTCGGTAAATTTTTATCATTATTACCTAATAATGCCAGAATCTCAAAGAAAAAAAACGTCATTTGGAGTCTATCTCAAAGGCTTATTTCCTAGATTTTGCCGCTTTTCCCGGGAATTTTTTTTGGGATTTTTTTTTTTTTTTTTTTTTT
>NW_023641406.1:0-10540 GCF_015228065.2 Penaeus monodon
TTTGACTCAAAAGAATTAGGGAAATATTATATTAGTTCTATAATCAGTTTTCTTGTTAGTATAATTGAATATGAAGGGATAAACTCATGTACCCTTTTAATGTAATTGATATAGATAATAGGAAGTGACATATTCAAAACATTTAAAGGAGTGTTTTGAAACCAGTGTCGGTAGAAAAAGGGAAAAAAGCATGATTGGAGGTGCTTAGGGCCCACACTTTTTCAACTGATTTCGATAGTTCTCCATCATTTTCTCTGTAATTTTAAGATGTTGATAACTAAAAATTTGTGTATACTGCTATTTCTTCATATAATATCAGTAAAACAGTTATTGATGATTTAATATAATTCAAAAAAAAAATAAAATTCGTCAACTTAGCACGATTCCTGGAAGGGGGTGGAGTCGAACCTTTGGCAACAGTGTAGAAACTTTGGCTTCATTGCTGTCACGAATGAGATTAGCGACACTTTCTAGTAAAGTAAGACGTTAAGTTTTTTAATAGCAAAAATGAAGGCTATGGTCACATAAGGGTTTTGTGAGAAGAAACATGGTTTTCCTTACATATATACAGGGGTATTTGAGAAGAGAGTTATGATGTTTACAAGACTAGAAGCCTTTGTGATAAGACAAAATTGCTGAGTTTTTATAAAGCAGAAACAACTGACTATCATAAATAATTGCAATTACATACATAGGATTCAGATTAAGCATTTCTAATCAACAGTTTGAATATAAACAAGAATGATTGTATTAAAGACATCAGAAGAACAGCAATAGGGGTTGTATTAGTGTGCTAAGGTCTCTCTGTCATTGTCACTATTGTAGTCCTGTTGGCATCAGCAGAGACAATCAGATTACTGTTAGGCTGGAAGCAGAAGGTGAGAGAGATCATGAGAACAGGTCTCTACATGCACATGTAGATGCACACACATTGACGCCCCTCACTGACTCACATTGCATCTCAGACACATCACATTCTTAAAATGTCATTTTACTCATTTTCTGTATTTGAAATTTTCAACAGAAGCTGAACAACCATCAAAGTTCCAAGAGATAACATTTCACAGCCAGTGTTGGTTCTTGACCCTTCATGCACACCACCTTGGAGTGTTACTGTCATGCGGAAGTACACACGCCGCATCCGAGCCATTCGGGATCTTCAGAAAATGGTATGGATTAAGGGATTTGACTAGAATATGTGTGCATATACACATTCTTAAAGATCATGATGTGATATTGTATAAGTAGGAATAGCATATGGGTCTGGAGGGAGAATAGTTATCATAGTGCTATATTTATAGTTACTGTTCTTAAATTTTTTATCCTTGTTATTATAGTGGTGTGATAGTAGTACTACTGGTAGTGATAATAGTAGTAGTATTTTATTGATATTTATATTCATGTTAATATTATTTTTGAATATTATGCCAAACTATAAATACAAATATCCAACAGGTTGAAAAATTGAAAGCACAGAATCTCAGTGGGCCAACCTTCCTGTGGCATCAAGGCAGAGAGAGCTTCTTAAAATGGAAGAACCAGTTAAAAGGTAGAGTTAAAAGTTCTGTCAATGAGACTGTCATTTTAAGTTACAGCTTGCCAAATTTGCTAATTTTATTGTTGTTTTCCCCCTTCATTATTGTGTGTAAGTAGCTATGTTTTTAATGTATTTATTTTCTCAATTCAGTCCTGACAAAATGCTGCTGCTCACTTTTCAAATTAACCTGCCTTTTGACTTCAAACAGAAACTGAATAAGTCAAGGATCTGTGCTGATGCCGGGCTGCTGGACGAGAAATTGTTGGAACGATGCATGCATTTCTACTCTGATGTTGCCAAGATAGTCTTACGGGCACTCACTGGAGGACCAACTAGTCTGGCTCCCCTGGGAAGCTCTCTTGTAGAAACAGCCACCTTCTCCCCTGTCACCATCAATACCAGAACTCTTTGCTGCCATGCCTGAGGGGTACTTGGATGACATGGCAAGTTTTTGCTTTTTTACGTTACAGTGGTATTGTAATATAATTATGTAATCTAATCTGTAGCTTGAAATACATAATGTTTATATTTCATATAGTGTAACAAAAAAATCGAATCCCAGAATTTTTAAATTTTCCATGCTTATAAAGATTTTAAAATGAAGTGGGGTAAAGTTGGGGGGGGTCTGTCGAAATTCTTCCCCGGGTTAATTTCCCGGGGGAGGCAAGGCTGTGTCCTTGCACCAACACTTTTCCCAATTTCTTGATAGACTGGATTGGGCAAGCTACTTCCAAAATCGTGTGGGGGCAACACTTGGGGAATAAACAAGTCTCAAACCTTTGACTTTGCCGATGAAAGTTGCTTCCTATCTGAGTCCCTGGAAACCACTGGTGGCGGCTCTTGATGCATTTTGCAAGGAGGCAAGCCCTTTTGGCCTAGAGGTTTCCCGGACCAAGACTAAAAATTAAAGGGCCTTAGGTGCCCGTTAGGGGCACCAAATTTAGTCGATCCAGGTTGCCGAGGAACCTTTTAAGTTAAAGAGGTTTTACTACCTTGGTAGGTAGTCCCCCACTCTGGCTTTTCCAAAACCCAAAAAATCAAAAGGGCAGATTGGGGGTGCAAAAGGGGGCCCTGAAATCGATCAAAGAGAAATTTTGGGGAAAGTCAGTTCCTATGCGAGGAAACCAAAAATACCCTTTCTTCAAAGGGCCCCGATGTGCCATTTTTTCTCTAAAGGAAAAAAACCTAGATAATTAAATGCTTGGAGTTTGGGCCTTTACCTTAAGTAAAAAATCCCCTTCAACCCGGGTCATGGGGTAAATTTTGGGAGTACCAAATGTCTAAAACCCGGTTTTCACTGTGAGACCCGATTGGACCCGTTACCTTTCATAATTGGGATCGCCAAATCAGGTTATTGGGCACCTAACCTTTTTCCCCGTGAACGACCCTGCCCTCAGGTTGTCCCCTTTGCGAAGAAAAACCCCCCGGGCCCAGGAGGCCTGGGGGAAAGACCCCCGGGGGTCGTGGGTTTGGGGAGCTCAAAAATTCCCGTCGTAAGGAATTAGAGATTTGGGCCCAGGGCCTGCCTTGGGGCTAGCCCCAGGGGTCTTGTGGTTGGAACGAAAGGGGGGTGGGCCATGCCCCCCGTCAGTGTTTGCCCCCCTTTAAGATGATGATGTGAGGTTTCTGCACAAATGGGAATCCTCATTTTCTAGGTTCCTACTTTTCCCCTTTTACCACAGCCCCTTTATTTTTTAAAAAATCTTTTTTTTTGATAAAGTTTTTAATTTAATTTTGATAATAAAAAAATAATAAAAATAAAAATAATAATAATATAATTTAAAGTCCCAGAGATATAAATTATCTTTAATATAATAATTTTTAATTTTAAAGGTAAGATATGATTTAATTTTAGTAAAGAGATGGTGATGATACTAAATAATGATGAGGTAAAGTAGTAATGTTTTTTTATTAATCATAATGAAAATAAATACTACTAATTACAATAATGGGAATAATAATAAAATTTTTAAAGATTTAAAAATAAATTTATAATAAAATGAAAATTTAAAAATTAATTAAAATGGATAAAAAGGTTTAAAAACCCGGTTGTCCAGTAAAATTTAAGATGAAAGGGGCACTTTTGAAGTCCCCTCTATTTATTTCAAAATTTTAAAAAACAAAATCAAGTGGACTAAAAAGCAATAGGCTAAGAAGGATGCTTTCCCCCATTAAAATTTATTCTGTTTATCCCCGTATAAATGGTAAATATTTTCAATCAGGTTTTTTTCTAAAAAGGGACATGCCCAAAAGGGGCCCCTAAACACTTAGAAGACCCCAAACAAACCACCCGAAAATTGTTTTTTTTGTGTACTCCCACCCATTTAAGAACCCATACTTTAAAAGCCAAACTTGTTGAGGGAGGTTTCAAAAGAAATTTTTTCCCTTTTTTTAAAGGGTTTTTATTTTTTAAGGGAGGTTTTTCTCATTGTATATGTGATGTAAATAAACTACTGTAGTTTTAGCCAATAAGGATAATGATAGTGTGTAATAATGATTTTTAAAATTACATTGTCATTGTTAGATGGTGTTCATGTTGACCCCTTCAGTCCAGCAACATGTCGATAGCTTACATCAGCGCATCCTTCACCATCCACTAGCAGTACACCTACCTGTATCTTTGATGAAATTTTACACAAGTAAGCTGTTTGGAATGGTGACCTTGCATGCAGACATTTATAATGAATTTCCTGATCCAAAAACCATGAGGTTATATTTATTTGACAAGGTTTGACCTCTTTCTTCCTTGACAGTGGTGGAGACAACAGGAGCAAGCAGTGAGTTCTATGACAAATTCACCATCCGTTATCACATTAGTGTAATTTTCAAGAGCCTTTGGGAAGACAGAGGACACAGGCAAGCTGTAATAACAGAGTCCAAGTGAGTAACTTTACATTGGAAATATTTGTTTCAAAAGGCAGTTGTCAAGTCAGTAGAAATCTACTAAGCTCTATGTATTTACTTACATCATACAGCAGAGCTCTTGAGGGAGATATAGAAGTGCAACTATATGCAACTGGAGTGAAAGAGGGATGTCTTCACTAGGCATAGACTTGAATGATAGTCAGTTGCTTCAAGTCATTGGTAATGTTTTTTCACCAATTTACCCATCATTACTTCTTTCAGTTCTGGTAAAGAGTTTGTGAAATTTGTGAACCTCCTGATGAATGATACAACATTCCTTTTGGATGAATCATTAGATGCTCTGAAGGTAAGTTTGGTGTAAACTCTCAATTGCAGATGATTCTATATAATACATTGAGCCATATGTGAGGATTGGATTTTATAATTTAGTCACAAGTTTAAACAAAAGAAAAGAAAGGAAAAGAAATGGGATGAAAGATAATATATTCTTCATAAAAAGAAAAGAAGAGAAGAATTACTGGTACCTTATTATCTACACACTGTCTTTGCTTGTGAACTTATTACAAAAATAATATGCTCCAAGAAGTTAACTGTTCCATCTATATTGTGCTGTTAAGCGCATCCATGAAGTCCAGGAGGAAATGGAGAGAGGCACTTGGTCACAGCAGACTAGGGAGCAGCAGCAGACAAGACAGAGGTTGCTGGCCACAGACGAAAGACAGTGCAGGTGAGTGGAGTGTCCACTGTCATCTTTGTAGTTGTCATCATATTCCATTTTACTCATGTCATCATCATCATCTGGTCTGGTAGATGTCCAGCTTCATTTACATCGGCCTACACCACCTTGAAAGTTCTATGGTGATGGATATCAGCTCAGTGTTCATTAATACTGGTGCTGGAGCCATATTCTGTTTCAACATAAGCTTTATTGCAGTGTATGGGAAGTCTGGGTTTTATGTATAGTTCACTTATTTTTGAAAACCCTTTTTCCAGAATATATTAATTATGTATGTGCATATTACACAACAAAAAGGAAAAAACACGTAAAATATGCAAAAAAAGGGAGGTAGGAGTTTTCTTAAACGGTCAGACCTTTGCTACTTTCTTAGCATTGGAAAGGGCAGACAAAGGGTTGTTTTGGTCCTCACCTGAGGAAAGTCAAATTTAAAAATTTTTGGGGTTAAAGGGGGCAGAGGCCCTTTCTGGGGGATGATAGCATGAGGCGAATATAAGTTGAGGGTAAGGGCTATCCATATTTTCGGGTATCATCATGGGGGGTTTGTAAGGGCTCAAAAGGGGTTTGGGGGGAGTTTGGTTTTAGGGAAAGGTAAGGCCCTAATATAATTTCAAAGCTGCTGTACCCCTTATATACACTTTTCCCCAATACCTTAAATTTGTTTAAAATGATTTTCCCCATTTGTCAAGATACCTACATATTAAACCCCTACAATATGAATATGTGACCTCATGTCATAAAAAATTTGGTTTGAATGGCAGGTGATGGAACATGCAGTCATGGGAAAAATTTGGCTGAGGGTCAGGATGATGCAAACTTCCCCTCCTGAAAATTTTGGCTGAAAGGGCAGGAGATTGGAAATGATCATCACGCTGCAAAAGATCTTGGAGGGTTAATTAGATAGTAGGCATTTAGGAAGGGGTTTTTTTGAAATTTTTTCTATCAATAAACAAGTGGAAATGTCCTGCAAGAGCCATGACTAGAAGACACCACTATTTCCTTGCTCGGGAAATCCTGTTCTTGGCTATTGTGATTGGCCAAACAAGGTTGTATTACAAAAAAAGAAATATTTAAAAAAAAATCAAAATAACAAAATTGTTAACTATTGTATTATTTTTTGTCATCAGTTACAGACTACTACAGAATGATATGGAGCTATGCAAGGAAAAATCTATGACCATCTAGAAAAAGCAAATTAAATGACAAAAATAGATATTGGAAAATGGCAAAAAAGCAAAATCAGAATATTTGTGTGTCCGGGCCCCTACAACCACACACCCTGAGGTGGCCTCACAAGTAGAATTTTCCTGTTTTTGGGCCCATGTGAGGGAAAGGGAAAGCATCAGTCCAATGGGTTAGAAATATAATTTTTTTTTTTTACATCATTATTTCTGGATAGCTTCTTGGAGTGTTCAGCAGTCGTGTTATTATAGCCTAACTGTATCTCAGGGAATAAAGGGACAAAACTTTAATTTTTAAAGTTACACCTCATTTATATGATAATTGCATAACTTGAAATAAATTAAAATTTTAAATTTTTTATGATACGGCCTAGGAAACTTTCTGGTGTGAGCAAGTCTAAATTTGCAACTTAAAGACATTGAATTTTCTATATTTTTTATTTTTTTTACATTCAGTGTCCTGCTTAAAAAGGTTAGTTTCAGTGGATGGCACAAAAAAGAGATCATAGTTTTTTTTCTTTTCTTCCTTTTTTTGAAATTATTTTTTATCTGTGACATAAATTATATAAAAATTTCCTTTTTCTTTTTGATATACTTTAAAGAAATTATTGGATACAGGTAAAAGTTTAATAATTTTAGGAACTTTCTTACCCCTCAAAAGATCATACTTGACATTACCCAAGAAAAAACAGTGAATGATGATACTTTGACAAAAGAGGTGCCAGCCCCATTTTTTAAGGGCCAGAGCTTTTGTGACAAGGCGCAATGCTAACTTTAACCTTGCCAGCTCTGTGGCAGAAGGAAAGTTTATAGACAATATTGCTATACCCAAATTTTTGTTTCCAAAACCATTGTGTTGATTATGGGGGGCTTTTGCAAGAAAAACAGTAGAAAAACAATTGAAAAACTTTTTCTCTAAAGCCTTTATCTATGTGCTTTGGCTTTAAAATGATACAGGTTTAAAAAAATTTGAGTAAAATGCTCAGGGAATAGGCAGATTCATGTGTTTCCCAAACCTGACATAGTGCATTTATAAAGTATTTCATTTGATAAGGTAAATTGTCAAGGTAATATTTTTTTCCAAAACTTCTTTTTTTTCCAATTTGCTAGCAAATAAGGAATTTTTGTTAATGTCCTAAGTCAATCTACAGGTGGGAAACTAAGGTGCGCAAGCAACAAATATGGATGGGAGCCAAGAAAAGAAAAGCAATGTGGATATTTACTTGCTTTAGACTCGCAAATTTGCTCAATCTATTCTAATGATGAGGTTAAAATGGTTTTATCATCAGAGGGGAAATTTTCACTTAAAGGGACTTTTTAATGGAAATTTTATAATTTTTAAAAACTGTTTAAACTGGCAATTGGTCCCAAGAAACATTGTTTCCATGTTGGTGCATTAATTTGCACTTTCCCGGGTAAACATGCCGTGACTTTTAAAATGTAATCAGCAAAATAAAAAACAATAGCCAGTACCAATTCATTTTTCATTAAAACCAATGTCCAGGAAAATGACGATTATTGTTTTTTGATATCAGAATACATAATGGTTTACAAGTGTTTACTACCAAGGAGCAATTATAGTCTACATGAACTCACTTAATTTTCCCCCCCTTACTTTATTTCAAAAATTTTTTTCAGTATCATGCTGTTAGTAATTTTTATTGACATTAAATTTAGTGCACTAAACCCCTTCGTCCCCAATTTTTTTTCTCGTCACTGAGCCCCCTCCGGGAAAGTTGCCAGCCGAGTGGGGGCCCCGCAAAAGGGTTTTTTTTGGCGCTGCGCGGTGCGCAAAGACCATCATACAATTTTGCGGAATCGACCATAGATTTTTTAGTAAAGTTTGGGTTTTATATAAGGGTAAAATTTTGAAAAAATGCACTTTTCTCATGGTGTTTTTAGGCATCTTTTTTTCCTTTTTATTTAGATTACGAAAAGCTTCCAAGTTTTCTATATTAACAGGACTGAAATTGATGCTAAATGTTGGCTGTTTTTTTAACAGAGGTAAGGTGTGGCTTCCTCCTTCCGGCCCTGTAGCGAGGAAACAACCCCCTTGTACCCTTCCAGGGGTTCCCTCACAATGTGTCGATCCCGCCCTGAAATCTGAAGGAGACCACTTCAGTGCCCGCGCACTGAAGGGAAAAATAGCGAGCTGGCCCCCCCAAGTCCACTCCCTTATTCAGTGTTGAGGGAACAATGCACCGGCTTCTGCCAGCGGTCCTCCACAAGTGTGACGTGTGGATGTTGACAACATGTTTCACCTGTTTACGTCCATCAACAGCCGGTTGGAAAACTCCGGGGGTCCACGTCCCCCCGCTTTCCCGACCTTCAAATCACGAGGCATTGGCAGCGGTTCGGCGCACAGCCCATGCACCGTCTTCCCGTACTGTAAAAAAATGGAAGAGACTGGAGAGGTACCCGTTGTCAACAAACCCGTGACCCTTTCCAAAAGAATTCACCGCTTTCGAGGGACGGTAGAGACCCCTGCTCCCGCCAGTATAATCTTGACCATGGCGTGTACCCCGCACAAGGCCCTTTATTGCGAAAATTTGTACACCTTTACCCCAAATCTGGCCCCCTTTGCTCGGGTTGTAGGTTTTGGAAACTTGGCGACCCTAAATTTTCCCCAGGGATGGAAATTTTGGGGTTTAGGATATAAACTGATCCGGGCAAAACCTTCCGAAGCAACCCAAAAATGGTCACATTCCCCTCGTTTCCCCGCCCATCTTTCCCCCTTTCCAGTTCCATCTCATTGTTTTGGAAAAGGAGGGTTTCGGGAAATCTTTGAACCTCTCGCGAGCTATGGTCAAGGGAAAAATTGGCAGGCACCCTTGATTCCTCGCCCGTTTTAAAAAGGGCCCGCCGAGGGTTTTTTTGTTGATCCCCATCACATCCGGAGTCCAAAAGGTTTTACGAAAACTTTGGGATCATGATTTGGGGGCCTCACCATCCCCTGGCTTCGTGCCCCTCTTGTTCGCCTTGCAAATCTTCGCAGGCAAAGTAATGCATTAGGTGATTAGGACACTTATTTTCCTTTGGGGAAATTGGATAATAGCAGTAATGTTTTTTAAAAAAAAAGCATACGAATCGACTCTACATACCTATTCGTCTCTTTCCCCTAGAGGCAATCAGCTCGTCAGTGATGAAATCTCTGTACCGCCCCGTGGTTGAATCCTTTACCAGGTAAAAATTGAACCAGGGTTTTTACCAGAAAAACTGTACTTTTTGGGAATTTTCCCTCCTTCTCCCCTAAAGTCGGGTCCCTGGTGCGTTTCTATTCACATTTTGTTTAAGAGCAGACAGAGGGTGTCAAAGGTCGAGGTCGAGTCCAACGTGGTTCGTTGTGTGAGACGAAGTCTAAATCGCGTCATTGGGGCCCTCAAATCATTGTATGGGAGGGGAAAAAGGGGGGGAGGAAAAGGACAAGAGCTCATACCTTCCATGGCTCAATCGTTCTGCTGGGAATGAGCCTTTGACTGACATTTTTATTCACATGAAAAAACCTCAGGTCACACCATGTAAACCTATCCACCAACATTAGGGCTTGTAGAACCCCATGGCAAGATTGATGCCAAAATTTGTTGGGGTCCTGAAGAAAGGCGGAACTGGGGCAAAGGGGGTTAGAAATATATTTAGAAAAAAAGATAAGATAAGATTTTTAAAAAAAATGGAAAAGGGTAAACAGGTGATACAGGATCCTTTGAAAAATTTTTTTGTTTGTTGCCTCCCCTTGATACAAAGTAATACACTGGCCCCCGATCAGAGTCAATTTTTTGCAATTCCCCATTTCACAATGTCTCAGTTAGGGATTTATATTTTAATTAATCAGTGTTTATCACACGTCTCTTGATGGAAGTTTTTATATAAGATGCAAAAAAGATCATATATTAATACTATTCCTCATAGGATAAAATTGAGGTAAATAAACATGGAGCTCATTTTGGTGAACAATAATGTAAAACTTCAAGCTTACTTTTATTTCCATAGGAAGAATAGTAAGAAAAAGGGAAAAAGAGGAAAAATTGTTTGACTAATCGACTTTTGAAATTTTCCAAAACCCTTTGAAAACAAAAGAGTGGTGGTATAAAAATGTAAGGATACAGTGCTGTTTTACTTTTCCATTTGAACCTTCCTTAAAACTTGACTTCCCACTAAAAATCATGCCGATTTAAGACTTTAATGATTTTTTTTTTGACATTTTTGTAAATAAAGAAAAAAGGG
>NW_023641407.1:0-10540 GCF_015228065.2 Penaeus monodon
GGGGGGGTTTTTGGTGTGTGTGTGGGGGGCGGTGTGTGGTGTGGTGTGGGGGGTTTTGCGGCGGGGCGTGCGGCGGCGTGCGGGTGTGGGGGGGGGTGGGTGTGTGGTGTGTGTGTGTGTGTGTGTACGCAGTGGTTAGGGGGACCCCCGAAGCCACCAAATAGAGTGACCGAGGTGTGAGCGAGACGAGGAGGCTTGGGGGGGCAGTGAAAGGGGGCTTGCTTGCGGGTTTTTCTTGAAACAGATATAAGACCCCCCAAGAGACCCCGTGGCCCGGGTGGAGGACGGGTGGGGAGCTGGCCCCTGTGTGGTTGGGCTGTCTACCGTGTCTCTCTCTCCCTTTTACGGACGTGCCCTTTTATGGGGGGGGTTTTCCCTTCGGGGATTTTTTCCTGTGCGAAAAGAAAGCCGGCAATCGCCCCTGCCCAGGGAAAGGGGCTGCGTGCTTGGGGAGGTGTGAAGTGTAATCCGGTCTTTACTACGATGACTCGTGGGCCCCGCGCAAGGCTCGCCCGAGCAACTGTAACCTTGAAACGTGCGTATGGGGTCTGTTTGGTATCTACAGAGGGTTCCCTGTGATCCGAGAGTCGCTAGGCCGTCGCGTGCCAGGGACGGGTGTGGCAAGGTTTCGACTGGGGTGCAACTTCAGAGCGAGGGGGGAATCGCTTCAGAGTGAAATTAAGTGTACCACCCAGAAAAAGGGAAAGAAGGAGGATGAAAATGTGTTTGTCATCCCTTACTAAATTGAAAAGAAAAAAAGCTAAAAAGGACAGTTTTCCAAGAAAGCGTGTCAAGTAGGTGTTTTTATTTGGGTGTGTCAGGTTTAGCGTTTTTAAAAAGGTACCAATTTTGAAGAGAAAAAATAAAAATTGGAAAAAAATTCCCCTATTTTTTGGGGGTAAAAGAAAGTATATATGCGTCGAACCCAATGGGCAGGGGGGCCTAAAATTTAAATTTCCCAAAGTGCCGTCTCGGCGCTTAAAATCGCTGAGCGTAAGTTGCGCGGCCGCGGGTTCCTTCTTTTAGGGCCCATGACCCGGGGTTTAAATTTTTGCGGTGAAAATCAACATGCGCGTTCGGCGCTTCAATCTATGAGCGAAAATTCCCCGGCGGGGGGCGCGGGTTTCCTTCGTTACGGCATGAGGGGGGTTTAAAATTAACTGCTGATTGTAACCGAGAAAGCCTTATAAAGGGTGTCCCAATGTGTTGCCATATTTGTAACTACCTCTACAAAACCCAAAACCCTTTAAGCTAAAAGCATAACTCCAGCTTACTGGGGACAGTATCGAACTTCGAGAGGACGTCGTAAAAAGTTTTGGTTTCGTTTTAAATCAAAAGGGCACATAGTCAAATACGAAATCTTAGAGTGAATCCGGTAGAGGGGGGCAGGTAGGTAAAAAGGGGATATCAGGTGATCGAATCTATTTGTAAGGGCGAAGGTTAGCACGGCAATATGAAAAACGTGATATAAAAAACGATATGTGTATACCAAAATAACAATAGCAAAAGAAATGAAGTGATTACAAAGGAATAAATATAGAAAAAATAGATAATTTCATTAATTTGACACAAATAAACATGAATAATAAAAATGAACGCCAAAAATAAAAATAATTAATTTAAACTTTAAGTATCATTTGTTCTGGAAAAATGAATTGCTAATTGTGGATCTGAGGTAAAATTTAATGGGCAAAAATACAAAACTACTCAATTTTCGGGATGGTTTGGGTGGGAATAGGTGTGAAGGGGGGTGGGGGGTCACTTGGTTTTATCTCAGTTGTGATTGGTTAAAAAAAAACAGGCTGACAGGAGAAATTTTGTAGTATGAGTTATAGTGTGCGTTGAGGGTGGCAGTACTTGAATGTGAAAGAAAGGGACTTTAACAAGGTGTGGGTGGGTATAGGGAGGGCAATTTACTCTGGCACTAATAGTACACTTCTTTTAAAGTAAAGAGGGAAAATTTTTTTGGGGGACTGGTAGAACTGCCATCCTGGCTGTTTTGAAGAGGGTTCGCGAAGCTTCGAGCGGTGAGCCCATTGGGAGTGTGGGGGCGCGGTCAAGGATCTCTTTAGCGCTTCGTCGGAGGGTAGACAGGCGGGGTCAGCACGGATGTAAACGACATGGGGCGGTAGGGGTGATCGAAGGGGATTGGTAGCGATGGGTGGGGGGTTTTAAAAAGGGGGGGAGGGCTTCGCGTGGACGGGAACAGGCGTCGGCGAGGAGCGAGGTGGAGGGAATATGTTCGGCTTTGTGAGGTTCTTGAACCCCGCTGCCACAGATGTAAGCGAACGGATTTTGGGACCCCACTCGCCAGATGTAAGCGAGGGCCACCGCAAGCCCCAGAATTTTAGGACACGAGAGTTTAAGAGCACGGCGTCCCCCAGGTGTGAGCGAGAAGAGATGGGGGGTCGTAAAAAGGGGTTTAGCTTGTGGTTTTTTCTTGAAACAGATATAAGCCCCCCCAAGAGACCCCCGTGGCCCCGGGTGGGGGACGAGGGGGTGGAGCGGGACCCGGTGGGTTTGGGCTTTCTGCTTGTCTCTCTCTCTCCCTTACGGACGGGGTCCTTTTTGCGGGGGTTTCCCCTTCGGGAGTTTGTTCCTTTGGCGAAAGAAAGCCGGGACTTTGCGCCCCTCCCCAAGGAGAAGGGGCGTGTTGGGGAGGGGAAGGTACACCCCGTTGCTATTTTTTTGACGGTGTTGTGTGTGTGTGGTTTTGTGTGTGTGGTGGGTGTGTGTGGTTGTGGTGGTGTTGTGTGTGTGTGTGGGGGTGGTGTGTGTGTGTAGTGATATGTGTGGGGTGTGTACAATAGGGCGGCCCCCAAAACTCATGCACGACGTCATTTGGAGCACGAAAGGTTTTAAAATCGGGGAAAAACGGGACGGGGACCCCGTCAGGGCTTCTTTAATGTGTAAAAGTTTTGTTTTTGTTCAATTGAAAAAAGGAAATGAGCGTCCTTCGAAAAGTTTTGAGAGTGGGTGAGCAAGGAGGCAAATCCTTATGAAGGGGGTAAAACCCTGCTAAACCAAGGAAAGACTCTTGCAAAATTGTTCGGGGCGGGAAAACCAATATATTTTTTGACTTTACTGGAGTTAGGGATATACATGGGAGTTTGTGTGCCCAAGTTTTTCAATCAGCTTCAGAAAATAAACTTTTTCTTAGGTTATAGTTAAACCTGCTCGGACAGTCTCTAAAAAAACCCTTCTAATTTAACTTCATGGTAACCCCAACATTAAAAACAAAAAAGCGCGACTATAAAAAAACGTTTTTACCCCTAAACCACCCACAAAATGGGCCAAAGACAAAATTGTAATGGGGGAATTTCCCCTGAGCCCGAGGCATTGACTTGAATTAAAAATGCCCTTTGGGGGGTGGAAAAGTTAAACGCTCGAGTTTTTTGCAAAGCTTTAAAAGGGAAACCTGCTGCAAGTCTATGGGGAAAAACACGGAATGTCCTTTTCCCACACCGCAAAGGATCGTAGCGAGGGGATGGGGAAACGACGGGAATAGTGAGACATTTTTTTTACATAGTCTATAGGGACGTAGGGGCCGTCTTTTTTTGGGCCCAAAAAAGTTTCAGGGGGGGAATCACGTGAGGGCTTGGTTCTTTTAGATCCATCTCAAAGTTTTGATACTTGCTCACTGAAAGCTTTCTAGGGCTATGCGGTCGGGGTACGCAAATATAACCGGTTTTGGCATCCTTCGAACCCGGTTTTTATGCCTGAGCATGAGGTCTCCCCAAAGGGGCGCTCTGGGCGGGTAGCAATGCGGAAATTCCTTGAAAAGACGCGTAAACACCTACCTTGGGAAAGTCAAGGTGGAAAAATCTGTAGGATGGTGACCCGGGGCTGGAGAGATGTGCGGTGGGGCCCCGGGTAGGTGGACAGAGGTAACTAATTGGTTTAAAGGGGGTCGAACTCGATAAGGGAGTGGCAGATTGCAGTCAAGCACTCTTAGTAGCCGAGGCGGACGGGGTCCGTTGCATTGAAATAGAAAAACGAATGACCACCCTTTTGCCTCGTAGATGGGGTAAGGAAACCAAACCCCGCACAGTACTCCCTCGTAACACCAGTCCATAGAGGGCACGCTCACAGGCACCCCAAAATTGTAAAAGGGGGAAAGGGATGGTGGCGCCAGGCCCTTACAAAAATGATTTGTCGGAGGTAGGGCCAGATTGTGTGCAACAGGTTTGCAAATTTGGGGAGGAATATCGCGGGGTCAGTGAAACAACTACTGGAGTGGAGGCATCACGAGCCGGGGTCGAGCACTGCTGAGGGAACCCGTTCTCGGGGTTTGAAAAACCACGGGAAGGGAGGCATCAGGGGCCTGTATTTGCGACCGAGTGCAAAGGGGAAACCCGTCCAAAAGGTTTTGAAAAAACCCGGAAAATGGGGGCTCAGGGGCCCTGTATTTGCGAGCGGTGTGGGGGAAAAACCTCCTCAGGCTTGAAACGCCACAGGAATGGAGGCGCATGGGCCCGATTGCGAGGGGGGAGTGCGAGGGAAATCCATCCTCGGGCTTTGAGAAACAAGGGGGCTGACATAGGGCCCCCTGACCCTGGGACGAACGAAGGCGGGGGCTGTTTTTAACGGGTTTTGGTGTCTCTTAGTTCCCTCAGAGAAAAGTAACGTCTAGTTATGGGGGTTCGGTGCCCTTTCTCTATTTGAGAAAGTCTGTTGGTTGTAGGCGTTTTGTTTTCCCCTCATTCGGCGGCAAATGTCGCGCTCGTTCTCGCAAAAACTTTTACGCCTTTTTTGGGCCCTCCCCTGGGGGCGTGGGCGTGCATCCGGGGCTGAGGGTGGTGGCCCCGTTTGACCCGTTCCCATAGTCTGGAGGGTGGACGGTGATCAAAAGAACACCATTCCAGCCACTTTCCTCCCTCACTCTGCGGGCATTTTCCCTTGGCACCCCTCACAGCCTCCCTTAGGGGGGCTGGTGTGGGGGGGTTCTTTGCCTTGGGGAAGGTTTTGGGCACATTTTTTACCCTGTGGTTGACCCCCCAACTCGTCTTTAAAGTACGGGCGCCTTGTGACCCCTGGCCCCAGGCCGAGTTTTGGGTATGTCAGTGAGGCTGCCTCATCGGCATTTAAAAGTTTTGGTTGTAGCACTTCCACTTTTTCGCTCTTTTGGGGGTTTCATTGCTTCTCAGACAGGGGCCAAGGGCTCTGGAACGCCTGCCGTTGGCCGTCTTTTTTTCCATTTGGTTTCGGTGTGGTATTTCGGCTGGGCCACTATCCAGAGGGTTTTATAGTGCCATAATGGTCACTGGGCCCGGTCTCAGGGGACCGCCAGCCAATCCTCTCCCCCAGAGTCGCAGTGGCCAGGGTGAGGCTAGGACCCCCCTCCATGCTTTGGTCCGGGCTGTTAGGAGAGCAAAATCCGGGGAATTTTTTTTTTTTTCCCCGGCATTTGGCTATGACGGCCACCGCATTGGTGCCCTGCAGGGACCCAGGGATGGGGTTTGGTGTGCATTGAAGTTCCCCCTATGACACTCGGTGTGTGTGCGGAAGCACTCCCGGCGATGTCTAAGCTACTCAGTGGGGCCGCGTCACTTTTTTACAATTTAGGGTCCCCGGCCATTATCTACGGCAAGAGTTTCAACATCTTCCCCACATGCGGGTTATCGCTTTTCGGAGCAGGGAATTTTTGCGTTCACCAGGGTATCAGGCCCTTTGCATCGGAACGTGGGCAGCGGTAGACGTAAATCCCCGGAAAGGAACAGTTTCCGCTGTAAGTCCCCGGGAGCGACGATGTCTGTCCTTGATCGCATTTTGCGTGGAGGATGGCACTTTAGGAGAACCCACAATTCCACGAAAAATACTTGTTGCGTGTCAGATGTTATAATTTGTAGACACAGAGACATCGTCACATTGGGGTTGACGGTCGGAGTCGAAACCCCTTGTGAGACCCACTGCTTGAGGGGGTCTCTTTCGGCTGTCGGCTACCCCGGATCCCCTGGGGGGTGGAGAGCCTTTTGGACTCGACTTTTCGTCTTTGGGGTTTTCCTCGGGCAGGTGTTTTGTGCTTTGGTGGCCTTGCCCGGCAGGCCACTCTTTGATTCGGCTTGTGGCACTGAACAGCCTGGTTGGCTTGCCTGTGAGGGCATAGCCTGGTAGGGTTGCCCGTGAGGGCTAGCCTGGGTTGGAGAGGGGAGGGGGCTCGACCTGGGCCCCGGGGAGAGGATTGGGCGATTTGGCCTTCCCTCTTCCTTCCCTTTATGTTTCACAGGTTGTTTGAGTGCGTCATGGCAACATCGCTGTTTAACCCCCTCTTCCCCGGTCCCGGGAAAGGGTACTCCCCGCTGTGACTACGCATGTCAGGTCGACATGTCCCCCTCGTCGAAGAACAGTCTTCTGGGTCTGGGGGGGGCCGTGTGGGGGTGTTGGAACCTTTTCCCCGTGGTTCCTCTGCCTTGTTTACTGGGGGGGAAATCCTGATTGTCGGGGATCTCCGGTTTGGCTGGGGGGCAGCTTCCTTCCTCTTAGGAGGTCGGGGGCCTTTTTTGCTTTTTTTTCCCTCCCCCAACGTAGGTGCCTGGGGGGCGGAAAAAATCTGGGGTTCTTAGCAACCTTTGCCCTTTGGGGCCCCCTCTTTTTCTGCAGAAAAGCCAGGCTCCGGGGTGATGCCTCTTGGGCCCGTTTGGACATTTGGCTGTTGTGTCCTTTTTTTTTATTGCCTTGATCACACCCAGATTTGTTTCCTTGCACGACACCACATTTTGGGTTTGGGGACAGTTAGCCTGGTGGTGTCCGTACTTCTGGGACTTTAAAAACCGAAATGGGTTTAGGACATAATGCGTAGTTTTAGGTAAACCCCTTTTCCCAGATAAGGGGGGACTGGGGGTACCTTTCATGGTCACAGGACTTGCCTGGTTGGAGTCTTCCTTTGACAATGGAAGCCTCCAAGACCTGGGTGTGTTGCTATCACCTCCACATCGATAATGAGAAGCCAAATCACCATTTGACCTCTTTCCCCGGGATCAGTGGCGGAGGCCACTTCCTCCCCCCTTTTTGCTCCTTTGTCCCTGCAGGAAAACAAGGGTTTTCTTTATCTTTGGGCACGAGATCGCCCTGTCTCCGCAACCGGGTCGCAGCCGGATTTTCGGGTCTCCAATTTCCCTTACCATTTGGGAGGCATTGTCGAATTGGGGTTGTCGGGGCCTTTTAAATGCGGGGGAAAGCCTTGGGGGTCCCAAATGCCATCAGAGCGGGGCCCGGCCCCGGCCCTTTCGTCCCCCCTTTCGGGTTTTTGGGGGTGCTGTGGAGGCCCAGGTGTTTTGGCTGTTAGCTGGTGTCCTGATTCGTGGGGTCGTCGAGGGGGGCAGGGACTTCTGGGTCTGGGTGCTGGCCCGGAGGGGCGCACGAGAGTCCATCTGTTGGACAATCTGGTGGACAAAATGTTTGTACATGGTTTTATTTTTCTTGTCCGCCATTTGGCAGCAGGCTGACTGCTCCGTGCTCGGGGGTTTTTTTTTGCCCCCCGGAGGGACTAAAGGGTTCAGGGGGGCTCCGTGGTAGGGCCCTTTCACGGGGCGTCAAAAAGTAAGGTCTGTCTGTGGGGGATTTGGTTTTAATTTCCCCTATATTTTGGGAGGCTATCCTCCCCCCACCCCCCACGGGGGTCCAACAAGGGGGAAGGGGAGTGTAGAACCCAAGTCTAACCCGCAACAGGGGGGGATGGTGGATATACGCAGCCAATTAGCGATTGACTGGTACGCACGGGGCGGTGGGGGGATAAGGCAGCAGACTGCTTGACCCCACCTCCGAGGGGGAAACCCGCCCATTGACCTGCGGGCCTGGATCAGGGGCCCCCTGTCTTTTCCAGAATAGAGGCCAAAAGGGCGTGTTTTCTAGCCCCGGCGTACTCGTGCAGGCATCGCTAACCTCCAAACCCCGTCTCCCAGCTAAAGGGTGCCCCGCACGGCAAAACCCTGGGTAGGGGTCAACCCTGGGAGATCCCAGAGGGGAGGGCCCTTCCATACAGGCATATTGATGGGAACATTCTGCGCTCCCCCAGTGAGGAAGGGGGGCTCTTTACTTTTCCAGGGGTTCCTCTCCCCTTTCAGAGAGGACCTGTACCCTTTTTCAAAGGAATCCCTCTTTCTCTGAAACGCCCAAAGGTTGTTTCCCCCCTTTTAAAAAGAGGGGGGTCCTTCACCGTTTCCCGCGTTTTTTATCCCCCTTTGGAAAAAGCCGGCACAGACTGTTTTCACCACAGGAGGGGGAGAAAACATTTTTCCCGGGTTCCTATGGCAGGAGGTTTTTTAGGGGATCCCTCTTCTCTCTGAACTCCAAAAAGGGTGTTTCACCCCATGAGAAAGGGGGGGGCCTGTACCTGTTTCCCGTAAACTCCTTCGTCCTCTGGAAACGCCAACCACAGACTGTTTCCATCCGTAGGGAGAGGAGTGACTTTTTTTTAAAGGGAGTTCTTTTGGCCGGGGGGAGTTTAACGTGAATCCCCCTTCTTCTGAAACACCCAAAAGTTTCACCTCAGTGAGAGTAAGGGGACCTGTACCCGTTCCATGTCCTTTATCCCTCTGGAAAAAATTAACCCCAGACATTCATCACAGTGAGGAGAAAAAACTAACTTTTTTCCAGGTAAATTTTTCACGGGAAAATTTTATTCTGTCTAGCGCGGGTATTAGACAGAATGGCTGAAGGCCTGACAAGGGGGCTTACCTGCCTATCCCTATTCGAAAAAAAAAGATGGGAGTCATCAAGGTTGCCAGACCCCCCTAAAAAAAGAAAGGCAACCTATCACCCGTAAGGAGCCCTTTAAGGCCCCCCCGACACACCCTCCCGGGGAGGTAAAGGGCGCCCACGTCCGAGCCGCGCCCGAAGTTTTGGGCCCCAAGTTCCCCAAAGGTGTGACAGAGTCTCCTAACCAAAATTCGCTAGGAAAGATAGGCTAGGAGGGCACGAAGCAATGCAAGCACATAGCACGTGGCATCAAACAATGGGGGGCGCGCCCACCGCCCCCGGAACGGGAAGAGCCGAGGCCCGAGATTGCTGGGACCGGGCCGGTGCATTCTTTAATATGCCCATGAAAAAAGCCACACGATGGGGGATCATGGTGACTCTTTTGGCGTTGTCGGCTCCACCGGGCGCCCCGTCCGCCATCCTTGGGGAACCCCGTCATCCCCTCGTCTGAATCGCCCCAATTAAGCCCGTTTCACCGCGGGAAGAGGGAGGAGAGGAGAGGTCTTTTCTTCGCTGTTTTCCTCTGTCCTTTTTCTTGGAAGCGGGCCGGCACGGCAGGGGGGGTGTGTGTCCGTGACAGGGCCACTGAGTGACGCGTGAAAGACCCCATGCGCGTGCTGGTGGGGGAGTTATCTTATAAATTCAGGGGACGGCGATTTGTCCTGGGAAATCTGATAAAGTCGATTTTAACCCAAAATCTGACCAGAAGCGTCCCCAGGAAGGGCAGGGCCTTTAACAAAAACAAGGGGGTGATTGTATGTTCTGCCAGAGGGAAACCATAGATTAACTCACGTTTACATTAAAGTTCGCGCCATAGCCCCCCAGGGAGAGCCACAGGGAAAGGGTTTACATGGGGCTGAAATTTTTGTATTCTTCAGGGAAACAGTTGGGTTTAATGTCCGTTTGGGCAGGGGGGGTTTAAAGGGGATGAGGTTAATGAATAATTGCAGGTGATAGTCGTGATGGCGAGAGGGGTGAGTGAGTGCGGGAGGAGAGGGGCCTTTTTTCTTTGGGGGGAGATTTAAATCATATGCACAGTGGGGAGTAAATGGGGCAGTAGGTAGGGGGAAACTCAAAGAAAAAAAAAATAACCAATAACCCAAAAAAAAATTTTTGGCCTTAACACGATACTCTGATAACCTTTGGGAAAACGTAGATGGTGTTTGGGGTGGCGTGGGTGTTCGCGCGAGGAGGGGGGGATCGTCAGCAGGAGGGGTGGTCCCCCGGCGGGAAGGTAGGGGTCCCTTTGTCAGGCCACTTTATGGATTCCCAGACTTAGCTCACGGTTTTGGGCACGGCTGGGGGCCCGTAATTCCCCCCGGGGGCGAAGTTTCGCAATTAAAAATTGTTTAACGGTGGAGCAGAATAAGGGGGTATTGGCGAGGCTGGAGACTGGAATCAGACATCGGCAAGCGGTGTGTCGAGTAAAAGCGGGGTACTTGCTTGCGTTTCTTGAGATCTTTTTTGTGTGTGTTTTGATCGCGTCTGTGGGCCGTTGCTTCGGAGGGAGGAGTCTGTAGGGCGGAGGCAGGGGTTTTTTGTGGCCGAAATTCCCCTCGTGCCGCCTGTAACGATGGCCCAGGCGGTAGAGTGCAGAAATCGCGTCTGGCACGGTGCGGGAAAATTTGGGGACGCAAAAGGTGAAAAGACTTCTTATAGTTGGTGTGTATTAAAGGAGAGGGTGGACAAATGACGGAAGAGGTCGTCCGGTCAGCGTGCTGTAGGCTGTCTTTGCGCCGCAGGCGCCCTCCTTTATACAGATTTAACTAGGAACTCACAAGGGTTGCGATGTACTCGGGAAATTAAAGGGGAAAGGATGTGATCGTGTAAAGGCGGGGTCGCG
>NW_023641408.1:0-5000 GCF_015228065.2 Penaeus monodon
GGGGAAAGGTTCGAGGACACGCCAGAAAAGGGGATCCGAGGTTTTTCTTTCTTGCAGACCTGCTCCTGCCTCACACTGGGTCATGAACAAAGTGGTGCCCGGGCGCTTCGCATTGTTGCCTTTCCTCCTCGGTAACTCCTTTCGCAATGACGAGGATATCGAGGAGAAGTCATGGAGGATTTCGAGGGATTTAACCCACCTTTCTTCAGGGACGGATTTTCGCGGCTAAAGACGAGACTGGAAAAGCGCATCACGTCAAAGGCGATTACACTAAAAGAAAAATCAGTAAACCATTGCTCTATTTTTGCTCCTGGATTAGGCCGAGGACTCAGCCTTCGTGTTGTGTGTATATATATATATATTTTATAATATATATATTTTATATATATATTTTATTTTATATATTGATATTATTTATATATTGGGTCCTGTGGTTAGAGCACTGGACTCCGATTATCTTGGTCCCGAGTTCAATTCCCCGCCACGGCATCATCAAAAAAGTAAAAAAAAAAAAATGCCTGCGCTCTAACTGCTGGCTCGAGCCCGATCTTACGGCGAAAACGACATATCGCCTTGAGACTCAAACGCAGGTGTCGTAGGGAAGTCGCCACCGTGGCACAGGCTCGCCGGACCACATTGATTAGGAAGGGCATCCAGCTAGACAACGGTGAAGCTGCCAATAACCTCTCGTAGTGAATGAAGAGGCCTACGTTCTGCAGTGGATTGAATGGCTGTTAAAAAAACATATATACATATATATATATATATATATAATATATATTATAGATATATTATATATAATATAATATTTTTATATATAATATATTATACATATATATATATTATATAATCTATATAATATTATATATATATATATATATATATATATATAATATAATATATATATATATCATATAAAATTATATATATATATATATATATATATATTATATATATATAAAATATATATTATATATATATATATATTTTAATATTTTATAATTATATATATATTATTATAATATATTAATGTATATATGTTTTTTTTAACAGCCATTCAATCCACTGCAGACCGTAGGCCTCTCTCATTCACTCTGAGAGGTTATTTGGCAGCTTCACCGTTGTCTAGCTGGATGCCCTCCTAATCAATCTGGTCCGGCGAGCCTGTGCCACGGGGGCGACTTCCCCTACGACACCCGCGTTTGACGTCTCAAGGCGATATGTCGTTTTCGCCGTAAATCGGGCTCGAGCCAGCAGTTAGAGCCAGGCATTTTTTTTTTTTTTACTTTTTGATGATGCCGTGGCGGGGAATTGAACTCGGGGCCAGATATCGGAGTCCATGCTCTAACCACAGGACCATATATATATATATAATAAAAATATATAATATATATATATATATATATTATATATTTATATTATATATATATATATACACACCACACGAAGGCTGAGTCCTCGCCTAATCCAGAGCAAAATAGAGCAATGGTTCACTGATTTTTTCTTTTAGTGTAATCGCCTTTGACCGTGATGCCTTCTCCAGTCTCGTCTTCAGCCGCGAAAATCCGTCCCTGAAGAAAGGTGGGTTAAATCCCTCGAAATCCTCCATGACCTTCTCCTCGATATCCTCGTCATCTGCGAAGAGTTACCCCGAGGAAAAAAGGGCAACAATGCGAAGCCGCAGGGCACCACTTTGTTCATGACCCAGCTGTTGAGCGCAGGAGCACGGGTCTGCAAGAGAAGA
Organism: Penaeus monodon; assembly: GCF_015228065.2. Lineage (NCBI taxonomy): Eukaryota > Metazoa > Arthropoda > Malacostraca > Decapoda > Penaeidae > Penaeus > Penaeus monodon. Next base: position 1,745 of record NW_023641408.1, read on the forward strand.
ACACCTCGGATCACTTTCTCTCGGCGTGTCTCTCAAACCTTCCCCAGTAATTCAGTGTAGTATGGTCCGTTACTGGGGTTCCATAATCCGAGAACCCCACGAGGAGAATCCCAGAACACTGTAGCCATGACCTTCCGGATGACTTCGTGACCCTGAATTTTCGTGGCGTCGGAAAGAAGGGATGCTCTCTTTAAATTAGATTCGACTTTAGTTTCCGGATCAAAATGAAGAACCCAAATTTCGTCTCCCCGGGTTTCCGCTCTCATGAGGGTCAGCATCTCTGTTGAAGTCATTGTCCGTTCCTCCTCTGTTTGGGCATCAGCATTCTTGAACCCTCGGCAGATACCTTGGAATCAGCGTGCATGATGATAACGACGGATCCATTACTGTGTATGTGTATGTGTGTGTGTATATATATATTATATTATATATATAATATATATATATTTTATATATATATATGTGTGTGTGTGTGTGTGTGTGTGTGTGTGTGTGTGTGTGTGTGTGTGTGTGTGTGTGTGTGTGTGTGTTTTGTGTGTTTGCGTATGTGTGTGTGTGCTTGTGTGTGTGTGTGTGTGTGTGTGGTGTGTTTTTGTGTGTGTGTGTGGGGTGTGTGTGTGTGTGTGTGTGTGTGTGTGTTGTGTGTGTGTTGTGTGTGTGTGTGTGTTTTGTGTGTGTGTGTATTTGTGTGTATGGGTGTGTGAGTGTGTGTGCAGAAATTTTCGGTATATGTGTTTTATAAGACCAGACAAAATACCTTATAGGGAAGCCCTAACCTTGGGCCAACGATATTTCTTAGTCTCACCGGAGCTGTTTGATGTTTAAATTTAAAAAGAAAGAGGACATCTAACCAGATAACCAGTTCGTCTGGGTGATTATAGGCACTTAGAAGCGGAGACTGAACACGGGTCCGTGAATTTCATTAAATTTAAAATATACTAAAGGCTGAGCTGTACTTTTTGCTTCTACTACATTTTTCACCTTCACTTGAAAAACTGCAGCGTTTAAGCAGTGACATGTTCAAAGGTCCGAAATGAAACTAGAATTGTTCGCGCTGGCCTCACTCTGGAATCGAAAAGCATGGGAAACCGCTGCTCTCGTGATTAAGTACATCCACCTTCGTAAGTCTGGACGCGCGAATCGTGCATCATAATCATAACAGCCACAGCTTCATTCAGGTACTGCGCAGACCAAAACCGAGTTACTCACATACCTTGCAAATTACGTTGCGCCAAAAAACAGCGTTCCGGGGAAAGGCACTCTGTCACGCAACTATATAAAAAAGATGATTAAAAGTCTGACTTACGCACCATTGTTCTTTTTTAGGGGTTTGAAAAATACATCATACCTCCACTCAACCAACGGCGACGTAAAACAGGACGCAGATGAACACAAACACGCGAGCACACAAGGTCACGTTCACATATAAGTTGCTATGTAGTCGGCTATAATTTAACCCCCTTTGGGCGATGTTTATAATAAACAAAAAAGACAGCAACGAAAAGAGAAAAGTGGAGATCATATTTAGATGTAATAAAAAAATGTGCAGAAAGAGATCACTAGCAATCGATTTAAAAGAATATAAATATAAAGATACTAAAAGCATTTTATCATTCTTCATTTTAAAACACTGATCTAGGCAACTATTTTTTTTTTAAACACTCATTAAACGATTTAAATTTTTGAAAATCAAATCACACAAAATGAAATTTCATAGATTGCCAGATGATCTAAAAACTACCCAAGGTGAAGATATTGATATTGAAAAGAATTAAATGTCTCAAATTCATGTGGGAGCAGCACTTTTTTTGTATTTCCGTTCCATTTCACTTGTTTTTTTTTCTTAAACAAACTTATTTTGTATATTTGTTAAACTTCGCATCTTTTTTTCCTCATTGCATTACTAATAATTCTAATGCTCCTTAATAATTAACTTCATAGTATAATCGTTATTTTAGTATTATCATCCTCATTACCTATTCACTATCATCTTCATCATCATTATTAATATTAAAATTATAATTTCTGTTCTTGTTTTCGTTTTTGTTATTGCTATTATCATTATCATCATTATTGTTATTATTATCTTACTGTTGCCATTAATAATAATAATGAAAATAATAATGACAATAAAAATGTAATAATAATAATAATAATAATAATAAAAATATATAATAATAAAAATATAATAAAAATAAAAATAAAAATAATGACAATAATAATAAAATAATAATATAATATAATAATATAATAATAATAATGATAATGTTGGTGATGATGATGATGAGATGATGATAATAATGATAACAATAATAAAACAAAAATGATAATAATAAAACAATAATAAGTTCATCATAATAAAGAAGACTTATAATATAAATATAATAATAAATAATAATCATATAAAAATAATATAATAATCTAATAATAAAATAACAAATAATAATAATAATAATAATAATAATAATATAATAATACTAAAAAAATATAAATATATAATAAAAATAACAAAAATAATAATAATGATAGTATTATAATATTGACGATCATCATTATTATTATTTTATCATTATTATCAATATTACTATTATTATTATCATGATGACGATTATTATTGTTATTATTATTATTATCATAGTGTCATTATAATGTTAATAATAATAATATATGATAATAATAAAAACCCAAAAATAATATATAATATAATAATTTAAAACAAATAATAAAAATAATAATGATAATAATAATAATTTAAAAAAATAAATAATAAAATGATAATGATAAAAAAATAATATATAATATAATATAATAATAATAATAATAAATCATAATAATCAATTTAAAAATAATGATGAATAAATAATTTATAATAATAATATAAAAATAATGATGGTAACAGTAATGATATATTGTTATTGTTATCTTTATCTTTATTATCATCATCATTATTACTATTATTATTATTATCATTATTATTATTATTATTATTATTATTATTATTATTATTATTATTATTATATTATTATTATTATTATTATTATTATTATTATTATTATTATTATTATTATCATTATTATTATTATCATTATTATTATTATTATCATCATTATTATCATTATACTAATACTAAAGCTACTACTACTACTACTAATAATAATAATAATAATAAAAAAATAATAATAATAATAATTATTATTATTATAATTATCATTATTATTATTATTATCACTATTATAATATTATCATATCATTGTTG
>NW_023641409.1:0-10539 GCF_015228065.2 Penaeus monodon
AATCGATAATTATATAACAGGATTGTGTCCAATAATTAAAAGGTATAAGAAAACATTCCAAATCGAAAACGGCAAATCTACGAATTAGCCCTTTGAGAGCATACTCCAAAATGACGTTTTTTTTCGATTTCTTGGTGATTCGGCAATATTAGGGTAATAATGAAAATAATTACCAGAATTGTAAGAATCATAACAATAATGATGATAAATGTGAGAATAAGAGAATTTGATAACATTTGGAAATTATTATAATTTTAATTATTTTTATTATTATTATTTTATCTTAATTATTATATTAATTGCCAAAAAGATCTTTTATAACTGTAATAATAACAATAATAATAATAAGTATAAGTATAATAATAATAATGCTAGTGGTTATAATATTGTTATTAGTATTTCGATTTCTTTGGTGATTTCGGCAATCATTAGGGTAATAATGATAATAATTACCAGAATTGTATTAATCATAACAATAATGATGATAAAAGTGGAGAATAAAGAGAATTTTGATAACTTTTGAATATTATTATATTAATATTATTATTATTATTATTATCATTATTATTATTTTATTACTATTATCTTATTATTAGTATTATTCCCAAAAAAATCTATTATAACTGTAATAATAAAAATAATAATAATAGTAAAAGTATAAGAATAATAATGCTATGGTTATAATTTTGTTATTAGTTATTATTATTGTTATTATTATCATTATTATTATTTGGTACTGGTAGTATAATTGCAAAAATAATTATTATAACAGTAATAATTACAGTAAAAACGATACAAATTAAGATATGATATAAAAATTATTAAAAATCGTTATTATTATGTTATTACTATGCTCCCGCCAGTGGGTCTTTGTCCCCTGTGCAAAACATGTGTTAACATAAGGGACCTGGGCAAACATGACGCAGCTGGCTGTGAGGGGAGGAGCGGAGGAACAACCCGGGAGAGACCGATTTGGGTGCTGCTCCTGTGAAGCCCTCGGTGTGCTCTTGTGACCTGATAAACGTGTGTGCCTGTTATAAGCTGTATCGTGCAGTGGGGACATGATGGTTTCCCCCCGGTATTGTGCTTTTGAAAAGTTGTAGGGTAAAATATTTGTGGAAATAAAGGAAGACTGCCATTGGTGTTTATTTCGTGCCCTGCCTCGCCACGGGCCTTTCCCCTGGGGTTTTGTTCGGGGCCGCTGTGGGCCCGGTGCCTCTTGGAGCTGTTCATGTTCACGACCTGTGGATAGTACGCCACCGTCTACCTAGCCTCCCTTGTGTTGGTGGCAAAAGGACGAGGCGACCGGCGTAACAAATGGTGTCGGGAGTGGATTTGTGATATTTGATCAGTGAGAGCGCCGTTTTATCATGTCGCCCAAGATTGGCGGCAGCCATGAGATAGGGGAGGCATGACTGAGGCAGGCACGAGTGAGGTGAAGCCGAGCCAGAGGGACCTAATCACTGCCATGCTGGCCGGTATGAGGAGGAAATGGCACATAGGCAGAAGAGGAGGCACAGAGGGCACACGAGCAGGTGCACCATCTCGTCGAGATGCGGGCAAGGAAGGCAGAGGAACAGTTCTGCCAACTTGTTGGGGTGCTACAGAGCAATTTTGCATCTGTGAAGATGGAAACTCAGCAGTACACCGACAAGGCCTGCAACAGCGTGAAGAGTGAACTGAGGGAGGAGGTGCAGACTCCTGAAGGGGGGCGAGGTTCAGGGCCTGAGGGAGGAAGTGAGGTGGAAAGGCGCGTCACAAGGTACTTACGTTGCAAGCAGAGAAGGCAGACGGGGTTCTGGCAACAGATGCCAGAGTGTCAGATTACTGGGTCGCCTGGGGTCCGTGGAAAGGAAAACCCCCCGGGCCTCGCAGCGTCGTGGTCGGAGCCAGTGGTCGCTGCAGAAGGCTGGGGACCCATCGGAACCGCCCTTGGTATAGGTGGCGGCAAATTCGGACCCGGTCAACCCGCCTCGTTGCCTCCCTCACCCCCTTCCTCCCCCCCGGGCGGGGTTATTTTCACGGCACGGGGTTCTCCACCCTGTAGCCCCTGGGCCTCCAGACATTCTGTGAGGCGTAAGCCAGCTGAGTACGACGGGAAGGTCCGGGAGGCATATGTCGCCCAATTTGAAATGCTGGCATCTGCCCAGGGTTGGAGCCAGGGAGAGAAGGCGCTGCAGCTGGTAACAGCGCTAAAGGGCCCCGCGGTGGAAGTGTTGGGGCATCTGCCACCATCCCAACATGCCTCTTACACCAGCGTGGCAGAGGCTTTGAAACGCCTTTTCGGGCACCACCACCAGGCCGAGGTATATCGGGCCCACTTGAAGAAGCGGACTTGTGAGCGTGGCGAGACACTGCCCAGCTGGCGCAAGATGTGGAGGCGCGGGTAAGGAGGTCGTACCCTGCGGCTGCGGAGAGATGATTGTGGTCCTGGCCCGCGATTTCTTTTTTGACGCTTTGCAGGACCAGCACTGCAAATCTACGCCCAGCAGGCACACCCTGGGGACCTGCAGGTGGCGCGGGGCCGAGGGCCTTGGAGTTTGAGGCCTTCCTGAAGGCACCAGTGGCCTAGTGCCAGCTGCTCAGCCCGCCATGACCTCTGGGGCCGGAAGGCAAAAGTGGAAAAGATAGTATTGAGGATGGTGACCCGAGCACTTTTCAAGGCTTGTGTTGGGTGTGGGTGGGAAAGGGGCACAGACATAGTCGGTGTCGGAGGGAGCGGAGAACACGTCTCTAAACCCGGACGGATTCTGATCCCTTCCAACAGTGCTGCAAGAACTGTGGCAGGTATGGTTACTATCCGGTGCATGTCCTAAGGCTAAGGAAGTGGTACAGGAGGAAAACTCGGACAGGTGGAGAAGGGGGCCGAAACCCAGTCGTCCTCGGTTCCGGGCCCCGACTGGGTAAGCAGCCGTCGAACCAGCACGATGCAGGTGGAGGGCTCAGTAGATGGGAAGCCATGCCGCCTGACAGTGGACACTGGGGCTGAGAAAGACCCTATGCGGCCTGATATGTTGGCCACTATGCGACTTCCAGAGGGTGTCACGGGGCATTGTGTGCAGCTCAAGGGGCCAGTGGGGGCTCGTATTGCTTAGGCAGATGGTGCAGCGGGCTGCCGGGGGTATGTGGGCCGATCTGGACGACCCACTGTTTGTGGCCCTTGACTACCTGACGCAGAGTAGGCGTGTGTCGACCTTGGACGGAAGCTGGAGAGGGCGCACGGTAAAGATGTGCCCTTGCTACCAGAGGTTGGCTGTGCAGAGGTAGTTAGGGCCCTGAACGACTGCACTTTGCCCCCAGGACAGGTCTAGAATCCGGTGTCGACTGTAAAGAGTGATGCGTGGAGTAGAGGGCCTCGTGGAGCCATTCAAAACCTGCAGCGGGTTTGATGGTGTAGCGGTTGGGCGGAGCCTTGTTGGGGGCAGGGGAGGGGTTAGTTATAGTGTTGGTAGCCAACTTCTCCGATAAGGCCCAGAAGGTGCCAGCTGGTGCAAAGCTGGGCACTTGTGAGGAAGTGGAGCTGTCCAGAAGAGTCGTCGGGGAGCGAGGAGTTGGTTGGTGTGGGGCCGTTGCCCGACTTCCTCGAGGACTTGGCGCACCGGAGCGCCGCTAACCTGACGGAAGCACAGACAGAGAGATGCGTCACACCCTGTCTCAGTATGCAGATGTGTTTTAGCAGGGTGATTTGGGCCCTGGGCCGCACGGGATTGGTGAAGCATCGCATTAACCCCGGAAGTAGTTTGCCCATCAAGAGCCCCCCCGACGTATTGCACCAACCAGACGAGAAGAGATGCAGCGCACTGTTAATGGCTAGTGGCACGGGGGTGATTGAACGGTCAAACAGTCCAGGGTTCATCAGCGGTAGTCCTGGTGAAGAAAAAGGAGGGCACACACGCTTCTTGTGGACTACCGGGCGCTGAATGACATAACTATAAAGGACTCATACCCATTACCGAGAATTGATGACACACCGATGCTTTGGTGGGGGCCAGGTGGTTCTCCACACTCGACTGAAGTCGGGTTATCACCAGGTGGAGATGGCGGAAGAGGACAAGCAAAGACTGCCTTTCCTTCGGGCAAGGCCTGTGGCAATTCAATGTCATGCCCTTTGGTCTCTGCAATGCCCTGTTTGTTTCGAGCGTCTGATGGAGAGGGTATGGATGGCCTGAAAGTAAAAGGGACGGCACTTGTCTACATTGATGACGTCATCGTCTTCGGAGCACCTTCGAGGAGGAGCGGGAGCGGCTAGAGGATACTACAGGGGTTGGGGAAAGGGCCCAAACCTCAAACTCAGCCCCAAAAATGCTCTATGTTCCAGCATGAGGTGCCATTTCTGGGCATGTAGTCAGTCAAGACGGTGGTGCACACCCGACCCACAGAAGGTGGCGGTGGTGGGAAGTGGCCAGTTCCCCCAATGTGGCGGAAGTCAGGAGCTACCTCGGCCTGTTTCACATACTACCGCCGCTTTGTACAGGACTTCGCCAGTGGTGGCGGCTCCTCTCCACCGACTTACACGAAAAAGGGAGTGCTTCCATGGGACGAGGCGTTTTCAGTCTGCATTTGACAACCCCGAAGAAGGCCCTGATGGAAAGCACCGGTCTTTCCCTATCCGGACCCGAAGCTCCCATACCTGTTGGACACTGACGCTAGGCGGAAGGCATCGGGGCAGTTTTGTCACAGATAAAAGGGCGGGAAGGAGTATTTCCCTGGCCTATTTACAGTGCCAAGTTCAGCGGCCTGAACGCAACTATTGTGTGACAAGGAAAGAGTTGCTGGCGGGTGGGTGAAGAGTCTCGAGCACTTTCACCCATACCTCTACGGTGCCGAGTTCACCATCCGGACTGACCATGCGGGCCCTACAGTGGTTGAAGTCGCTGAAGGTAGCAGAGGGTCAGCTGGCAAGGTGGTTAGGGCGCCTTGAACAGTACAACTAAAACATCGTCCACCGCCCGGGTCGTGCCATTGCAACGCTGACAGCCTGAGTCGACGCCCGTGTGAGGCTAAATTGCTCACACTGTGTTCCAGAAGGACTCTGATCCTGTGTGCCTCCCTCTACCAGGTGCTGGAATGTGCCACTAAAGGGGTGATGAGTGGCGTAAGGCACAACGTGAGGATCTGACCTTGCTCCTATTTCCAGTTGGGTTGAGGCTCTCAGTGACGCCCCAGTTGGGAGGCGTGGGCTGCGGAGAGCCCCAAACCCCCAAGTGTCTGTGGACCAGTGGGAAAAATTACGAGTGGATCAAGCGGTTTTTTAGTGAAGCGCTGGGTGCAGTGAGTGAGTGACAGTGACACGTGGGTAGTTGTAGTACCCCGAGCCATGCGTGCTGAGTTGCTGAGGGAATTACATGCCGGGGTTACCATGGCCACTTGGGCGAGAAAAAGACCCTGAGCCATCTCCGTCAACGCTTCTACTGGGTGGGCATGAGAAGTGACGTGTCTGATGGTGTAGAGCATGTGATGTGTGCATGCAAAGAAGGGGCCCCCCTAGAAGAACCGTGCCCCGTTACAGGTGTACTGTTGGGAAACACCCCATGGAACGGGGGGCAATAGACATTGCCGGGCCGCTGCCCCTCACGCCACAAAGGGAAAAAAATACATCTGTGTGGTAATGGACTATTTCTCAAAGTGGCCTGAGGCATATGCACTACCCAACCACGAGGCCGGACCGTGGCTGGGGTTGTTGTGAAAGAATTCATTACCCGTTTTGGTTGTGCCTTCTGAATGCACTCGACCAAGGGCCCTGAGTTTGAGTCACGAGTGTTCCGTGAGTGTTGCGAGCTGGGAGGGGTGCGCAAGACACGGACAACACCCTCCATCCACAGTCCGATGGTTGGTGGAGCGGGTTTTAACCGTACCCTTTCTCAACAGTTAGCCAAATATTGCAGGGAAAGTCAGGAAGACTGGGACGTCAAGCTGCCCCCCATGCTCATGGCCTACCGGGCTGCTGAGCATGAGGTAACAGGCTTCACACCTGCCCGGCTCATGTTTGGCCCGTGAGCTCAGGCTACCAGGGATTTGGCCACAGGGCGGCCACCCGACGTGAACTTGCCAACTGTCACATCCAGCTAGCAGTGCACTGCAGGAGAACCTGGTGGAGGTGCACCGACGAGTGCGTGGCAAGCTCAAGGTAGCCGGCCATGCCATGAAGAGACCTATGACCGGCGCATGAGGGAAGTGAGGTACAAATAGGTGACAGAGTGTGGCTGCATAACCCGCGTCGGAAGCGAGGGCTCTCGCCGAAGCTACAGAGCCCCTGGGAGGGGCCATACACAGTGGTAGCGCCTCTCTGATTTTACCTATCGAATTCGCAGAGGGCGAAAACGACCGTCTGTTGTCCACGTGGACCGGCTTTTGGCGTTACCCTGGGCCAGGAAGCTACTCCTGGGCCATGGTGAAAAAAAGATGAAGTTAGCCCCCAGTAAGCGGCGATGAGGACATGGGAGACGGACCGAGATGAGACGAGCATTTGGACGGTTTAGGGCGAGCAGCAGACGTCAATGGTGACCATGAGCCAGGGCTTGGGACAGGAGATACCCCTCTGGGTGCCACTGCCATCTACCGCCGGGGCACACTTCCTCCAGAGAGAAACCCCCGGAGAGCGAAGAAAGCCGCGCTGGATGAAAATTTTGTGTTTCTGAGAACTGATTTTATTTAAATTTTCTGTAGTTTGTTTCAGGTTTGATATGTCAGAGCAGACGGGTGTCTGCTTGATAGGGGATAGTGCTACGCCAGTGGGTCCTTGTCTCTGTGCGAAACATGTGTTAACATGAAGGGACCTGGGCAAACATGACGCACTGGCTGTGAGCGGAGGACGGAGGGAACAAGCCGAGAGACCCAGTTGGGTGCTGCTCCTGTGAAGACCTCGTGTGCTCTTGTGACCTGATAAACGTTGTGTTGCCCTGTTATAAGCTGTATCGTGCAGTGTGACATGATGGTTTCCCCCCGGTATTGTGCCTATTGAAAAGTGTACGGGTAAATAACTTGTGGAAATAAAGGAAAGACTGCCATTTTGTGTTTATTTCGTGCCCTGCCTCGCCACGTGGCCTTTCCCCTGTGGTGTTCTGGGACGCTGTGGTGCTCGGTGCCTCTTTGGGGCTGTTCAGTGTTTTACGACCCTGTGGATAGCACGCCGTCTTTCCTAGCCTGCCTTGTGTTGGGGGCAGAGAGACGAGGGGGCCGGCGTAACACTATCTTTGTGTGGGTTTTAGTATTATTGGAGAAAAAATATACTATAACTCCAATAATTGCAAAAATAATGATAACAATTGCAATAATGTGTAATAATTGCAATAATGATGATAAAGATGAGATAATGATGAAATGATGATAATGATGATGATAACGATAATAATGATGATAATCAGATAATGTGATTTATAAAAATAGGAATTGTGTCCCCTATATAATATAAGAAGGTATAAGAAAAACCCTTCCAAAAGTCGAAAAGCTGCAAATCTAGCGAAATATAGCCTTTTGAGAGTATACTCCAAATGATTTTTTCGATTTCTTTGGTGATTTCGGCAATTATTAGGGTAATAATAATAATTACCAGAATTGTATTAAACCATAAAAAATAATGATGATAAAAGTAGAATAAAGAGAATTTTGATAACATTTGAATATTATTAATATTATTATTATTATTATTATTATTATTATGAAATTATTATTATTATTATTATTATTATATACCATTATCTTAATTTTTTGTATTATTGCCCAAAAATCTATTTTATAACTGTAATAATAACAATAATAATAATAAGTATAAGTATAATAATAATAATGCAAGGGGGTTATAATATTGTAATAGTATTATAATTGTTATTTTATCATTATTATTATTTGTACTGGTAGTATAATTGCAAAATAATTATTATAACAGTAATAATTACGTAATAACGATACTAATTTAAAATAATGATATAAATGTATTATAAAAGTTTTTATTTTATTTTTTGTTTTTCTATATTTTTGTTTTGGTTATTATATTATTGCAAAAAATATATAACCCAATCATTGCAATAACAATGATAACAATTGCAATAAGATATAAAATTGCAAAATGAGATAAAAATGTAAATGAGAAATGATGATGATAACGATAATAAAGATAATCATGATAATGATGTGAATAACAGGAATTTGTCCATATATATTAAAAAAGGGATAGAAAAACTTCCCCAAAAGCGAAAAAAGCGGGAAAAACTAGCGAATATAGCCTTTTTAGAGAATACCCAAAATGACGCTTTTTGATTTCTTTGGTGTTTTGGGAATTATTAGGGGAATAATGAAATAATTACCAGATTGATTATTATAACATAATGATGATAAAAAATGAGAAAAAGAGAAATTTTGATAACATTTTAATATTATATTTAAGTTTTTATTATATTTTAATTTTTATTTTTATTATTTATTATATATCTTAATTTTAGTATTGCCAAAAAATTTATTATAACTGTAATAAAAAAAATAATAAAAGTATAAGTATAATAAAATAAGCTAGTGGTTATAATATTGTTATTAGTTATTTTTTTATTTATCATTATTATATTTTACGGTAGTTTTTTTCAAAAAAAAATTTTTTTTTAACTAATAATTTCAGTAATAACGATATAATTTGATAATATATAAAAATTATTAAAAATCGTTACATTGTTTTATTATTTTATTATATATTATTTGTGGTTTTTGTAATTGAAAAATAATACATAACTCCCTAATTTCAATAAAATGATAAAAATTTCCAAAAATGATGATAAAATGCAATTGTTTTTGTGATGATAATGAGATAAGATGAAATGATGAAACGGGGAATAATGGATAACATGTAAGATATATAAAAACAGGGAAATTGGGGTCCATAAAATATAAAAAAAGGGATAAGAAAAAAATTCCCAAAAATTCAAAAAACGGGAAAAATCTAGCGAAAAAATACCTTTGGAGTAATCCAAAAGACTTTTTTCGAGTTTTTCGTGATTTCGGCAAATTTTTAGGGAAAATGAAAAATTACCGAAGTATTTGCTTAACAAAAAGATGATAAAAGTGAGAATAAAAAAGAATTTTTATAGGGTTTTATAAATTAATTATATTTTTATTATTTTATTTTTTATTTTTTTTATTAATTATTATCATCATTAATTTTTTATTATTATTATTTTTATTATTTTCATTATTTTTTATTATTACTATTTCAATTATTATTTATTGCCAAAAATTAAAAACTAATAAAACAATAATTTTAATAAGTATAAGTTAATAAAAATAATGTATGGTTAAAATATTGTTATTAGTATTATTATTGTATTATATCATTATTATTATTTGTCTGGTAGTATAATTGCAAAAAAATTTTATAACAGTAATAATTACAGTATAAACGATACTAATTAAGATAATGATATAAATAATTATATAAAATCGTTTTATTTTATTATTTTGTTATTACTATTGTGGAGGTTCTTCAAACCTCGCCTCAGAGAGACACAGCAGAATCCAGATGGGGTGTCCAGTTTCCCCCTTTTATTTAAATAGCGTTTTACCCCTGCTCACTTTTAGTTAAGTTTTCCCTTTATTTTACCTCATTTTCTAAGTCGAGTGTATCACGTTTTCTGTGTTTTATTTCGTTCTCTTAAGTAATGATTGATGTCTTATTGTTTTAGTTCTTAAAGGTCCTCCGTACTATTTTATTTAGGGTTTTTAATCACTTTGATCGTCATTTTTATTGTTCTTTTTTAATTAGATTTATTTTCGTATTCTTATTTAGCTTTTATTCGATTTATAGACGAGATGACGGGGTTTGCCTTTTATATTGTAAACTTGTCTTTATTGTAGTATTTGTATTTGATTTTATGATTTACCATATAAATGTTTTTATTCATGTTTTCGTTACTGACATCAGTACTTTTTAATAAGCTTTATTTTTCAATGGTTTTAATTATTTGTCTTAGCTTTTAACTTTTTTATCATTCTCGTTTAATTTTGGGACATACCATGTATTTTTCATATTTTTAAATTATGTTTATTTTTGAATTTTGTGAAATGAAGGCAGGACGTCTCAAAGTCACGTGACGTCCGTGTATAAATACGGAACCGTGGCAATAAAAGGGGGGATCTATCTGAAAATGTGTTTGTGTCACCCCCTCTGGATTTACTTCAGCCTGAGACTCAGCAGAACAAAGGTTGTACTGAGCAGACTTCCCGTTACTTGCCTAGGTCATTTTCTGGACGTTGTCTTTTTTGTTTTGTTTTATTATGTTTTTATTGTTTTAAATGCTTTGATGTATTTTACGCCGAAGCCTTCAGGATTCAGCTCTTCCCACTTCGTTTCTTTTAAAAAAATTCAGTCCCTTTAAGTCTAATAGTTAATATTTTATTTTTTTAAGTAAGTTACCGTAAAATTTATTTTTTTTATCCTGTATTTAGTAATTACGTAATTTTAGTATGGTTCTTCTTTTACATTTATGCCTAAGCAGTTTTTTTATCAAATTTCGATTTTTTTTTAAAGTTTCTTTATTGTCATGTTTTAAATGGTAT
>NW_023641410.1:5000-7500 GCF_015228065.2 Penaeus monodon
TTATTATTATTTTTATTATTATTATTATTATTATTTTATTGTTGTTGCTTTGTTGTTGTTGTTCTTTTTATTATTTTCATTTTTGTTTTTTTTTTATTATTATCATTATATTTTATTATCTTATCATTTTATCATATCTTTATTATTGTTTTTAATTTTTTTTTATTAATTATTATTATTTTATTATTTTATTATTTTATTATTTTTTTTTATTATCATCTTTATTGTTTTATTCTTTTTGTTCTGTCATTATTTTTTTTCTATTATTCTTTTCTATTCTATCACCCTTATTTTCTAATTATTATTATTATTATCATTATAACTATTATACTTATAAAATTATGATAACAGTTATCATAAAAATAGTGTGATAAGAGTAATTTAATATTGAAATTAAATAGTAATGATAATAATGTGATAGGAGGACTTTAAAATAATGATGATGATTGAAATTATTTAAATATTATTATCATTATTTTGTTGTTGTTTATACTGTTTACAAGCTGTGAAATTTACGAAGAGTAATGTACTATTACCTAAACATCACTACATCACACAAACACCACCACACACAAACCCACACGCACACACCACACACACACACATACACCAACACACACACCACACACACACACCCCCAACACACACACACATATAAAAATTATTATATATAATATATATATATATATATTATAATATATAATATATTATATTTTATACATTTATATATATATATAATATATATAATATTATATTATATATAATAATATATATATATATATATATTATTATTTTTATAATATAAAATTATTATATTTTATATATATATATATTATATATAATATTATATAAATATATTATATAATAAGGCCGCGGGGGCGAGGGTTAGAGCATCCGCTCAAGACCGGGCACGAGGCAATCTGGTTCGAGGGTTCGGTCACCGGCCGGCCGTTTTCCCTTAGGCAAGAAACTTCACCTTTGACTGCCTACCTATCCACTGGGGGCCAAACCCAGCCCAAGTCAGGGCTGGTCCCAAGCCCGGAAAAAGTAGAGAGAATGATTACCTAAAAGGTACACCGGCACTCCCGGGAAAGTAACTGGGGCCCCACCACGTACTCACTCCAAGAGCATCACAGCATAAAACTACAATTAATATCATGCGTAACCCGGCGGCTCAAACATAACCTCCCGTAAAAAAAAAAAAAAAAAAAAAAAAAAAAAAAAAAAAAAAAAAAAAAAAAAAAAAAATATATATAATATATATATATATATATATAATATATATATATTTTTAATATATATATATATATATATATATATATGCATATAAATACGCACGTATGCATACAGTCCCTTTTATATCATTCATACATACAAAAACACACTTTTAAATCATAAGTAGATACATATGTATATTATAGGAAGCAGACAAAAAAAACTGAAAAAATATAGACGAAAAAAAATGATTTTAACAATCTGAAATAAACTGGTTTCTTTCGTCTTTGTTGGGGAATCGTCACCCTCTTCTGTGCTCCATTACAGATTTTAATAACACCGAGAATATTCCTTTTAACAATTAAGGGGCTCCGAAAAAGCAACAACACATAACGAAAACATAAACGCCCGTAACAAAAAAGTAGAGGAAATAAATACGCTAGAATGAAAATCTACTACACACACCACAACTTCCCGATCTTTACGAGATGTTCTTTCAACCCTTTTAAAGAACAAAATGATATACATCTTTTTTTACCCCGAGAGAAAGTACCGTTTGCACTTGTGTCAAAAGGGAGGTTATTTACATTTTAAAAATTTTCCCCCATTTTCTATTGTTGGTTACGTAGCTCGGGTGTGTCAGGCTGTTGGGAAAGGGGCTTTAAAAGCATTTTTGGGGAAGCCTTTTAGAGAAATTAGTTCTCAGAGGCAGGGGAAATAAAAAGTAGTCAAAAACACAGTGGCAATATTATCATATTATGATAATAATGATAAGAATATACTGATGATAAATAGTAACAGTGTAGTAGTAGAGTATAGTGTAGTATCGTAGTTTTAGTAGTAGTAGTAGTAAATCGTAGTTTTAGTAGTAGTATAGTATCTATTTTGTAGTATATAAAAATAATAGAATAAAATGTAATAAAAAAATAATAAAATAAAAATAATAATGAAACAATAAAAAAAATTAGTAATAATAAAATATGATGATGATAATAAGTAAAAATTAAAAATATAATAACAACAATAAAAGTAAAGTAAAACAAAATAAAAAGACTGGTAATACAAAATAATAATTTAGAGTAAATAAAGATGATAATGTTAACAAATAAACATGATAATTGTAAAAAAATACAAAAGATGAAACCGTCGCGGGTTAAAATATGGGACATCACTTCAGATCCATCTTGCTAGGTGCGCGTTCAAAAAAGGGGTCCGGATGGGTGGCAACTTGGTACGTTTGGCAACAGTCCCCTTTTTCCGTGTGTGGGTTACGGGGATCATTTTT
>NW_023641411.1:0-7500 GCF_015228065.2 Penaeus monodon
ATAATTTTAGAAAACCCCATCGCTATATTATAATGAATTTTTTACTAATTTAAAGTTAAATTTTTATCTACCCTCACACTGACAGTAGATATCAAATACAAAGATTATGATTAAATTAATCATAATTTTTACATTTATTTACAATAACATATGAAATTATATATATATATACATATTAAAAAAGAAATTAACCAAAGTCAAAATGAAACAAACAACCGAAGGTAAAAATAAAAACACCAAATTAAAAAAGAACTAATCGGAATGAGTGTGTCTATGAATTTTTCGTGTCATGAAATACAGATCGCTGGACAAAGAGCTCAAATCCCGCAGCGGCAGTTGCAAAATGCCTTCATTGAGAAATTTTAAAAGAGGGGTTTTAATATATATATATATATATATATATATATAATTAATATATAATATTATTATTTTTATATATAATATATTATATTTTTTATATATAAATTTTTAAAATATACAATAATATTTATTATATATTATATAATTAAAATTCTATATCATTCTAATTTTATATATATATTTATTATATATATATATTTTATAAGCGGTTAAGCAAAAGGGGCCTGGGCAAATTTCCGGGAAGGGATGTAAACTTGTGTTGAATACTTTAGGGAAGATAATTGTTGGGGATTTCTAAGGCATTTTAGCATTCGTCGCTGTATTTTTATTATCAAAAAATCGTTTAATTACTATTTTAGATAAACCCAGATCCATTGAATAGGTTTTTCTTATAATCAAACTGGCCCGCTTTCCCCCCTTAAAAGTGAATGAACAGCAACCAACTGTATAAATTTAAAATACATTTGGTTTGGGATAATGGGGGTTCTGTAAAAATGTATCCCCAGAAGTTACCCTTTTCTACTATATTTTATATAAAATATATATTATATATATATATATAAAATATATATATATATTTATTAAATTTTTATAGCATATATAATAATATATTTTTATGTTTACTTATATCAAATATAAATTTTCGTGAAAAAAAAATAACCCCAACACACACACACACAAACACACCCCAAACCCCCACACACACACAACCACACCCCAACACAATATATAAATATAATTAAAATAATAAAATAATAATATATAATAGTGGGGTGTGTGTGGTGTGGTGTGTGTGTGTGTGTGTGTGTGTGGTGTGTGGTGTGTGTGCCAAACAACACACAACCACCACCACACACACCACACACACACCCACACACACACACACACACACACACACACCTCCCACCCCTTCCCACCCCACCCCCCCCCCCCCCCCCCCCCCCCCACCCACCCCCCCCTTTTTTTTTTTTTTTTTTGTTTTTTTTTTTTTTTTCTCTCCTTCTCTCTCCTCTCTCTCTCCCTCTCTCTCTCTCTCCTCTCTCCCCTCCCCTCCTCTCTCCCTCTCCTCCTCTCTCTCCTCTCTCTCTCTCTCTCTCTTCCCCCTCTCCTCTCTCTCTCTCTCTTCTTTTCCCTTTTTAAATATTATATTTATATATATATTTTTATATATATATATTTGTATATATATGTGTGTGTGTGTGTGTGTCGTGTATGTGTGGGGTTTGTTATGTGTGTGTGTGGTGTGGTGTGTGTATTTATATATATATATATTATTTATATAATATATATATATAATATATATATTATATAATATATATTTGTATATTGCGAGTATGCCTAGTTTATTATTTGTTTCTGTATACTAAATATTTTGAAAACAACTTTAAAGGAAACACCTTCCCCCCCTCCCTCCGTACCTCTAGCCCCCACCCACCTCTCTCTCCTCTCCTCTCTCTCTTTCTTCTCTGTCTGCTCTCTCACACACACCACCCCCCTTCCCCCCCTTTCTCTGTAGAAACATCAAATAAATTTAGTGTTCCCTAAAAGAGAAACAAAAAGCCCCATATACGTTTTTTATATTTGATTTCAAGCGACAGTGCTGTCGTTCACAAACCATTTTACAGTTTTTCCGAACAGCCTAGGGAGGGAAAAGGGGCCAACGCAAAGGAAGGTTGATTGGAACTGTGCTACCAAAGTTTGAAAAAAGACTAGGGGGGGGAATGCCCTACTAAAAATTTAAAAGGGGAAACGAAAAAAAACAATTCAACAAAAAGAAAAAAGGAAAAACAGCAAAGAGAAAGAAAAAGATTTAAAACGGGCAGGACAAGGAAGGGGGGAGAGAATTTTTTAAAAGTTTTATAATCAGGGGTTATGGGATTAAAATTTCCCCGCAGAGGGGTGTGCATATACAGACACATAATTTTTGGTGTAAAATGTGTTTTATATTATAATATATAATATATTTTAATATATATATATATATATTTATAATTTTGTTTTTTAATATAACATTATATATAATATATTATATATAATAAATATATATTATTATTTTATATAAAATATATTAATTTTATATAATATTATACTGCTTTAATTATGAAATATATATACAAAATTATACACAACTAGTATATAATACATAATATAAGCATATATATATGTATATATAGAATATTATGCTATATTTACATAAAAATAAAAAATAACACAGGGGAATTTAATATAATATATATGTAATATATAATAAAAAATTTATATTTTAGTTATTATTTTATTTTTTTTATTTTTTTTTTTTTTTATTTTTTTTTTTTTTAAACACCACACACAAAAACACAAAAACACACACCCACACACACACACACACACCACACACACACACACACACCCCACACACCCACACCCACACACACATATAAATATTATATAATATATATATTATATATAATATATTATTTATTAAATCTCTCTCTCCCTCTCTCTTCTCCTCTTTCTATAAATATATAATATATAATATATTTATATATATATATATATTTTATATATATATATATATATATATGTCATCGTATACACACAACACACCCAACACACACACACACACAACAACAACCCACACCAACCCAAAAACTATTATAAAAATTTATATATATATATATATAATTTCCTCCCTCCCCCCTTTTTCTCCTCTCTTCTCTCCTCTCCTCTCTCTCTTTCTCTCTCCTCCTCTCTCTCTTAAATTTTTATTTATAAAATAATATATAATTTATTATTATATTATATATTATTATATATAATACACATCACACACACACCCCAACCCACACACACCACACACAAAACACACACATATATATATATATAATATATATATTATATATATATATATAAATTATAAATATATATATATAAAAATTTTAATAATATTATAAATATATAATATATACATAGTCATACGTATAATGGAAAAACGTGGCAGGTTTTGGTTTTGCGTATGTGCTGTGTCCCTACTGCCGTAAAAAATCTAAAACAAATACTTTACTACAGCTGTGGGGTTTTTTTTTGGACGAGCATCCCCAAGGCGTACATTAAACACGGCTTTAACCCAAATTTCCCCAATTTCTGAACCCTAATGATCGCACCCCTTGAATGGCCAATAAACCCAAATATATATTTTGGGTATCATTGATATGAAATGATAGCAATGAAAAAAATAACAATTGGATAAACCCAGATTTGAAAATAATGATGCGGGTGTGATGGAAATGGAATGAATAATTGTTAGGCCTGGTTATATTGTATAATATAGATAAAGTCAAAATGACGATATCTTATTTTTTCATTAAATTATTTACCAGCATGTTTTTGTTTTTGTTATTTTTATCATTATCATCACATAATATAAGTATAATATTGAAAATGATTATTGTGATGAAAATAAAATGAAAATGGGATTATAAAACTTCTAATATAATGATAATTAGTAATAATAATAATAATAAAATAATGATAACGATAATAAAAATATGATAATAATAAAAAATATAATAATATTATTATTAAAAATAATGTAATAATAACAATAGTAGTCGAATATTTTATATGAAAACAGTAACTACATTCCTTATAATGATAATAGTAATAATAATTAAATGATGAAAAATGAAAATCGCGTCACCTTATCTTCTATAAATATGCTATTATTTTTTTTACATCATTATATGATTATGCTTTTGTATTTGTTTTTATCACAATGATTATATTATTTCTTTAATAGTATATATACTATTTATTATTATTTCATATCATATCATCACATCATCATCATCATCTTATCATTGTTGTTGTTCTCAATTTTCGTTGTTGTCTAAATCTATCGTTATCATCAGTAATTTTCTAAATTTTTTAGCTTTTCCCATATTATGATTACTATTATTTTCACCCCTAATCTTTGGCTTTTATTGTTATTACTATTATTATATTATTATTATTTTTATATCATCATCAAGTATTATTATTATCACTTTTACAGTATTATTGCTGTTGTTATTTTTGTTTTTATTTTTTATATTATAATTTTTATATTTTATTTTTTTTATCCTTTATTATTGTTATTTTTTCCCCTCATGTTTTTGATATAATAATAATGATATAATTGATTATTATTATTTTTTATTAAATCTTATTGTTATTATTTTTTTTCTTTTACTACTATTATTATTATTATTATTTTTATGATTTTTGTACTTGTTATTATTATCATTATTATTATTATTATTTTATCATTATTTTTTATTTTATTTTATTATTATTTTATTTTATTTGCTAATAATACATCATCAAAACTTTACTTTATTATTATTATATTATATTTTTTCTTTATGGTAAATATTAAAATTTTTGTTTTATTTTTTTCATTTCAACATGTTTCAAAATTTTCAAAAAAAGTATAATATGTTCATGTACTGATGGGTGTATGTGTATTTATGTATAACTTACACACACATTCAGCAAACATACACTAAATGACGTTTTGTCTATTTATTATTAATACATAAAATTTAAACAAAAATGATAAAATTGTGTATGTATGCAGCCTACATAATACATGCCACACACATACACACACCCCCCAAAAAAATACAACAAACAACATATATATATAATATATATATATATATATATATATTATATGTATATATAATATTAAAATTAATATATTATTATTTTATTATATGTGTGTGGTGTTGTGTGTTGTGTGTGTGTGGTGTGTTGGTGTGTGTGGTTCGTGTGGGGTGGTGTTGTGTGTGTGTGGGGTTGGGTATGTGTCATTGTGTATTTTACACACAACCACACACACCACACACCAACACACACACACAACACACACACCCCCAAATTATAATATATAATATTAATATATATATATATATATATAAAATTATAACCTATATATTTTATGTACTATTCATATATATATATAAATTTAGGCTATTAATATATATGCATATGAAATGTGCACACCCACCCACAACCACACACACCACACCAACACAAACACACACACACAAATAATATATATATATATTTATAAATAAATAATATTTATATATATTTACTTTATAAAATATATAATTATATATATAATATATATTATAATTATAATTATACTATATATATAATAATTAATTAATATATTTTATATAATTAAATATATATATATATATGAATATATGAACCGTTTTCTTTTGAAGATGTAAAAAGTAGAATGAAAATGATATTTTCACAATACAAAGATGTATTGACCGGTTTGTTGTGTGTGTGTGTATAAATATTGAAACTATAAAAATATTTTTACATCTATATACATTTTTACTACTTTATATAATGTATTAAACAATATGTAGTGTGCGTGGAAAGGCTTTTATATACTAGAGAGGCTTTTCATTGTATAAGGAGAGACGGAAAAAAAACTGGGTCTCTATAAATTAGGAAACGGGGCCCAAACCCTTTCAAGACGGTCTCGCGTTTTATCTCATCTCACAGACTCATTAAAAACTTTTTAAAATTATTTGCCCCCTGAGCTCCCCATATCTGGCAGGCATGTCTTTAATGCCCAAAATTCAAACTTTGTTGCTTACCTGACTCTTAAACTTTGCTTTTTCTTCTTCGTCCTTCCTTTTCTTTTTTTTTTAATTCTTCTTTTCTTTTTTCTTTCTCCCCGTCTGTTTTTTTTATGCGTTTTATTGTTAAAAAACATTTTGGGGACATACACAATCTGCAACTTAGAAAACATTTAAAAGGATGATTATAAATAATTTAAGTGCTACTTTCAAAAATGTGGGGGACACACGCTTCATATAAAAGATCAGTTATCTCTGTGCACACAACGCCCGCGCGCGCCGCCGGGGTGTGTGTTTTTGTTTGTGTTAATCCTGGGTTTTTGGGATAAACTGCATCCGGGAGTGGGTTTGTTCCGGGACTATGGGGCCCTCTAGCCCTTATTTCTCTTTTTGGGTTTACTTCGACTCAGAGTGGAACACCTGCTGGTCCCCTTTTGTATAAAAAAGAAATAAGGTAAAGGGGGCTCTTAGCCTTGATGGGAACCAGCCCCGCCTTTTCCCCGGGGCTGAGGGCCATTCCCCCAGGTGTCTGAATAAAAACAAAAGGAAAAATCAGTGGGGTTTCCCTTTGCCTTTCACTTTCATGTTTTTTTTTGACATTTTCCCTAGAAACTTGCCTCCAAAGCAAAAAATCCCCCTACCCTTATTTTTACTTATCTATTTATGGGACCCAAACGGTTTTTTCCCCTCTGTTAGAAGTTAATTTAAGGGGCACTAGTGGCAAAGGGTGTGGTCACACTCCTGAGGACTAGAATCCCCTACCGGATGATTTAAATACCCCCGATGTGTGTGTGTGTTGTTGGTGTAAAGTGTTTTTGGGAATACATAATGTAAATGTATATATATATATATATAATATATTTTATATATATATATATATATAATTAATATATATATATATATATTAATATATTTTATATAATATATATATAATATATATATTAATATATATATATATATATTATTTAAAAATGTAATATACGGATATTATCATCTATCTATCTATCTACCTACTTCTATCATCTATCTATCTATCTATCTATCTATCTATCTATCTATCTAATTATCTATCTATCTATCATCATATATATGTATATATATATATGTATATTATATATATGTAATATATATTAAAAAATTTTTATAATATATAATATTATATATATATTAAATATATATATATAAAATTATACACAAATTTGGCGTATATATATATATTATATATATAATATATATTATTTTATATATAATATAATAATAAGATACACAAATATATTGCCTATAATTATGATATATATATATATATATATATATATTTAAAATTTTATATACATTAATATAATTAAATATATATTAATATATTTATATATATATATATAATATAATATATAACACAACCCCCACACAATATATGAGTGTGTGTGCGTGTTTCGTATACACAGAGAAACGAAGAAAGAGAAAAGGGAAAAAAAGGTCGAAACCAGCTTCAGGGGTCGAGGGCATCCTGTCATGACAA
>NW_023641412.1:0-12500 GCF_015228065.2 Penaeus monodon
GGGGAAACGTTAAAAAAACATTATCTTTTTTATACACACAAAGGAAAGAGAATTTCTCCCCCTTCTCCTCCTCTCTCTCACAACACACACACACACACACACACACACACACCCACAACACCCCACACACAACACACCACCACACACAACATATATATATATATATATATATACACACACACACACGTATATTAAATAATATTTTTTTTTTCAACAGCCATTTTCCAGGACATGGGCCCTTCTAAATTCATTTTGAGATGTTATTGGCGTATCACCGTTGCCTGTTGGATCCCCTTTTTAATCAACCGCGGTTGGGCACGCTGACACTTTCCCCGGGCGGGACTCCCTACGGGACCTGCGTTTGAGTCTCAAGGCGATATGGTTTTCTCGCCGGAGTTTGGGCTCGAGCCAGCAGTCGGAGCGAGAATTTTAGCCGCCGGGGGGGAATTGAACGGCTCTAACCCTGGACCATCTGGGCAGTAAAAATATAAATTATATGATAATAAATATATATAAAATTTTAATATATAATATATATATTATATTCATAACACACACACACACACCCACACACAACAAACACACACACCCCAAAAACACTTATATATATATATAATTATATATATATATAAATATAAATATGTATATAATATTAATATAAATAATATATATAAATAATATATATAAAATTATATATATATTATATATATATAAAATATATATGTGTGTGTGGTGGTGTGTGTGTTGGGGTGTATGTGTGTGTGGTGGGTGTAGTGGTGTTTGGTGTGTGTGATGTGATTGTGTAGCTGGTATGCGTGTGTGTGTGGTGGGTGTGCGTGTTGTGTTTTTGTTGGGTGTGTGTGTGTGTGTGTGTTTGGGGGGTGTGTGTGTTGTTGGTGTGTGTGTGTGTGTGTGGGGGTGTGTGTGGTGGGTGTTTGGTGTGTGATGTATCAAATTTATTATATAATATATATATATATTATATATAAAATTTTAATAATTATAATATATGTAATATATATATATGATATTATATTATATATTATATAAAAATATATTATATATATATATATTTTAATAGTAGGGTAATGTGGGTGGTGTGTGTGTGTGGTGTGGTGTGTGGGGGTGTTGGGGTGTGGGGGGTGGCTGTTGTGGTGAAATGTGTGGTGTGTGTGCGGTGGATGTGGAGTGTGTGTGTGTGGGTGTGTGGGGGGTTTGGGGGTTTTGTGGTGTGGTGTGTGTGTGTTGTGGGGGGGTGGGGGGTGGTATATATAATTATATAAATATATATAAAATATATATATATATATGTAAATAACACAACAATATGTAAATATATAATAAAATATATTATAATAAAAATTTTAAAATTATAATAATAAAATTATTATTTATAGTAAATATATTTTATATATTAACATACATATAATATATATATATATAAATATAAAATTTATATATATATAATATATTAATATTTCTTCTTTTAAGGGTAGGTTCTGTCTGACCCGCCTGGTCACACATGATATTAAATGGTTTTTTTCATGTTGGATGTTTGGGGTGATATGTAGGGCCCCCAGTTTTTTTCCCAGGAGGTGCCGGTTTTTTATTTTTAGGTAATCATTCTCTTTTAACCGGGTTGGGCCCCAGCAGACTTGGGCGGGCTTGGCCCCCAGGGCTAGGTAGGCAATCGAGGTAAAGTTCCTTCCCCAAGGGGAACAACGCGCGGCCGGTGACCGCCCCCCTCGAACTCAGATCCCCGTCGGACGTTTTGAGTTCGACGCTCAAAAACCATTCGGCCACCGGGGCCCTTTGGGACGAAGGGGTTCCATGATTTTTGGAAATTTGAGCGGGGTTTGCCTTTCCCTCCCCCCCGGTTTTTTTTTTTTTTTTTTTTTCGAGTCCCCATCTTTTTACCGGCTGATTTGGGGCGGGCTTATCCCCCAAGCGGTAGGGGGCAATCGAGGGAAGTTCCTTCCCCAAAGGGGAACAACGCGTCATCGGGACTCGCCCCTGAACTCAGATTGCCGCGGACAGTTTTGAGTCCGACGCTCAACCTTGGGCCACCGGGGCCCCTAATTTTTATATATAATATTTTTAAAAATATATAATAATATTATTATATATATATATAAATATATGTGTGGGGTGTTGGGGGGGTGGTTGGGTGTGGTGTGTAATATCTACTCTATATCTACTATCTATTATCTATCTATCTCTCTCCTCTCTCTTCTCTCTCTCTCTCTCTCTCTATATATATATATAATTAAATATTATATATATATATAATATAACATAACATATCATCATCAAAAACGGGTTTTTTGAGCAGCCGGGGGACCTCACCCCACCCTTCCCCACTCAACTCGATTTTGCGTTTTCTTTCCACTGTCCATCGAAAACCCCGCAAATATCTTGATTTGTCGCTCAGTTTTGTTTTGGGTTTCCCTTTCCCTCGTTTCTCTTTACATCCTTTTAGCAAGTTTTCTCAATACTTTTACTTTATACATGACCAAAAAAATTTTAATTTTCCCCCCTTTCAGAGTCCAACAGCCGGTCTTTACATTTTTTTTTCCAGCACTTATCATTCGTTTTCTACTCGTCCAGTAATCGCAGTACCGTCTATAACCCCAGATTTCAAAATTTTGATCTTTTTTTGTCATTTACTTCAGCCCCCCAAACTCAGTTTATAGATGCAATTGGAAAACTAATGGTTCAAAACCCTAGCTTTTCCGTAGGAAATGTTTGGTTTTTCCAGTGTTTTTGAGAGCAACTGGGGCGTTTTGGCAAGGGAAATTTCTTTTTTTTATCTCCGGGTAAATATGTTTTTTAGTTAAAACAGCTCCAAAGTAATGAATTTTTCACATTTTCCACAATCATTCCATTGATTGAACAGTTCATCTTGTTCATTCCCGGTTATTTTTAAATCTTCATGATCTTAGTTTTTTTGGCATTAAAAAAACAACCCACCCTTTTTCGTTTGTTTCTTAACTTTTTGTATTTTGTTGTAGTTCAGGATATGTGGAAACCCAAAAAAATATATCATGGGCTACCTTAGATTGATATTTGTATCCCCCAACTCTACAGTTCCCTTCAAAATTCTCCAGAGCATTTCATAATTGTTTCAGAATTATTAAAGAGGTGGGAGACAGAATGCAACCCTGTCGACCCCTTTTTTATTAGAAAAATTCTTAACCCATAAGTGGTTTAATTTGCTTGTTGTTGGTATCTTCTTCTTTTAAGGGTAGGTTCAGTCTGGGATATCCAGGGATATCGTGATCAACAGTTCAAAAGCTCAAAAAATCGATGAAACACAACAGGTTTTTTTAAATATTCTCAAATTTTTTTTAAATATTTGAATTTTTTTTTTAAATTTTTTGAATATTCAAATAGGTCTTTTTGAATTCTGTTTTTCTTTGATAAATTTTTAATTAAAATTTGGGTTTTTCTGGCCCTTTTCAGGGCAAAAACCCTGTTTGTTGTCTGCAATTTCTTTTTTTCTTCAACTTCATTCTTTCAGCAAAATTTTCAAAAAAATTTTTTGCGCTGGATTATTAATGCAATTGTTTTTTATTGTTGATGGAGGTGTCACCTTTTTTAGGAAGGATAAAGATGATTTTACCCAGTTTTGGGCCCCATCTTCTTTATTCCATTTTTTTGTAAAAAGTTGTAGAAGTATTCAACACTTTCGCCAGCTTCTGATTAGTTTGTTGTTTTTTCACTATTCCGGGCTTTGTTTTTTCTTTGTTTCTTTTATGGCTTTTATAATTCGTTAGCAGTGGTGGGGTTTTTTCCGTGCTTTGAGTCTAATTAATGTTTTTGTAGATCTTTATTTTTTTGTATAGGTTGGAACAATTTTGATTCCATCTTTTTGAAAAGTCCTCTTCATTTTTGAGTGCCTTTGTGGGTTTTAAATTTCTTTTGGGATGTTCGTACCCCTTGGTAGATTTTTTATTTGTCTTATTGATAGAACATTTTTTCAATTCTCGGGGGTTTTGTTCTTTTAAATATTTTCCTTATCTTGTCGAAATAATTTTTGAATTTTTTATTTTTTTTTTTGAAAAATTATTTTTTTCAACTGGATTATTGATACCCTTGTTTTTAGGCATCTTGTTTAAATTCCTTAGTGTTTTCAGATACCATGGGGAATTGTCTTTTTTTTTTTGGGCGATATTTTCTTAAGAGTGTCACAAGAGTTCTTTTTCCTTCTTCCCACAACCCTTTGGGTTTTTCATCTTCACATTTATTGAGATTTCAAATTTGTTGACACTGTAATTCTGTAATTTATCAAGAGTTTTTTAGTCGGCTTTAGAGGGGGTGTTTGGGCGCTCCTCTTTTTTAGTTATTTTTAAAATCGTAGTTAGTGTTGTGGTCACGTTGCAGTCGGCACCGGTCTTTTTTACTTTTTTATGAACTTTTCATTTTTTGGCAGCACAATTGTAATTTTTTTACGGTTCTTTTGTTGGGGAAAACCACGGTAAAGGTCTTGGGGGGTGTTTGGGCAATGTATTGGCATAACTAGTTATTTTTACCAGAATTTAATAAAATCTTTACCTCTTCTTTTTATCTCCAAGGGCCCAATTTTCCCTAGGGGTCATTTTTTTATTTTTTTCCCACTTGGCGTTGAGGCTCCCTGATTCCTTTACCTCTCTGTTAGGGATGTTCTAAAGTACTTGGGAGGTTATAAAAAAAATTCCCTTTCTTAAACATTTTCAAAATTTTTGGTGCGTAACATTGTTAATACTAATGTTTGGGGGTTTTGCTTTTATTCACTTTTAAAAAGCGATCATTTTTTGGGGTGTACCCCCAAATTTGGCATTTTAGTTTTTTTTTGTGAGAACAAACAACTCCGGACATAAAATTTTCCCTTTTCTTTTCCAGAAAAAAAAAAGTCTGTTTTTTTTAGTTTGGGAAAATTTCCCTTTCTTTCCCAATTTGGGCTCACTTTTCTAGTATTTGAATGTTGTACTATCCATTTTGTTACGAAATATGAATTTACCCCCCTTCATTTTCCTTTGTTCCACGTTCCCATTTTTAAAGTGTTTCTTAATTGGGCATGTTTTTTTATTTCTTTTTCTTCCAAGCATATCAACATTTTCAGCCGGTTGCCCCCCCGAAAAACGCGCCCCCTTTATAACCCCCGCGAGGGCGGTGGGAGAAATTTTCATTTTGTATTTTTCATTGGTGTAGAGCTTTTTGGAGAAAAGAAAAATTGGTGGAATCCCCCCGGCTCCTTTTCAACTCGCAGTTATAACTAATAGGAGGGAAATATCTCTGCCGTTTAAAACAGTTCACTGTAATCCGCCAGACAAATTTGGGAAAAAGAATCAGTAGAACTATTTTTAAAATAAATATATAATAATAAATATATTTTAAAAATAATATATAATTTTTATAAAATATAAATAGATAAGTTTTATATAAATATATAATAAATATAAATTAAAATATTATAAATATAAATAAATAAATTATTATTAAAATATTATAAAAATAAAATTTATATATATTTAAAATAATATAATTTATATATATATATATTATATTATATTAATATAAAATTAATTTTATTGTGTGTGTGTGGGGTGTGTTGTGTGTGTGTGTGTTTTGTGGTGTGTTTGTGTGTGTGGGTTGGTGGTGTGTACAATATAAAAAATATATATATAAAATATATATAATATAATTTTTATATATATATTTTTATATATACATTTATAATACATACATAATTTTAAAATTTTTTAAAAAAATATAATATATATATATATATATTTTATAATTTTATATATATTATATAATAATATATATATATGAGTTTTTGTGGGTGTGTTCGCGTGAAAAACGAAGGGGCTCCTCTTGTTACGTCGACACCGACGGCCATTTTCCCCCAATGGTCCGGACCTCCACAAAAACAAGGCCCGCCCCCCGACAAAGGAAAATGGTAGAAGCGGCGTTCGTCCACAGCCAACAACTTCTACCAGCAAGAGGGGGCCACAATTAGCAAGGTCGTCGTGACCTGACTGCCCCAATACATGTATAAAAAATTTATGTATTTAGTTTAATGCCCTGATGAAACAGTAGTTTCCGGGATTTCCCTTTGTTTTTCTCTTGCAAGTCTTCCCACATAAATACACATACACACCACACAACACACAAAAACACACACACACACACACAACACACACAAACCCTAATATACAAATATTATATATATAATATATATATATATATAATATATATATAAAATTTATTAAAATATATAAATTGTGTGTGTGTATGTGGGTGGTTTGTGTTGTGTGTTTTAAATTATTATATATATATATATATTATAATATATTAATATATTTATATATATATAATAATTAATATATATAATAATATATATATATATATAATATTTTAATATATATATAATGTATATTGATAATATGTGTGTTGCGTGGCTGGCGTGTGTGTTTTGGGGGGTTTTTAGTGTGTGTGTGTGTGTGGTGTGTGTGTGGGGTTGTGGGTGTATGTGGTATTTTGTGTGTGGTGCGTGTGTGTGTGTGTGTATGTGGTGTGTGTTGGTGGTGGTGTTTGGTTTGTGTGTTGTTTTGGGGTGTGTGTGTGTTGGGTGGTGTGTGATGTGTGTGATGTGTGTCCCTATAAAAAAAAAAAAAAAAAAAAAAAAAAAAAAAAAAATTATATAAATATATAATATATATATAAATTTATATATATATATATATATATAATATATACAACAATATGTAAATATAGGGGTAATAATAATATATATAAATATATATATAAATTATTTTATGTTATATATTTTATATATATAATAAAATAATATATTAAATATATATAATATATTTATAATATAATATTGTGTGTGTGTTGTGGTGTGTGTGTGGTGGGGTGTGGGTGGTGTGTGGGGTGTGTGTGTGTGTGGGGAGTGGGTTTTATGGGGGTGGGGTGTGTGTGGTGTGGTGGGGTTTTTTGTGGTGAGTAAATCATATCTATATCACTATCTACATCATTATCTATCTACTATCTATCTATATATATATAACTATATAATAAATTCATTTAAAAAAAGAAATAAAGAATTAATATAATATATAAATTAATATATATAAATTTTGTAAATTTCATAAATAATATATAATACATACACACACACACCAACACACATATATTATTAATATTATATAAAATATAATATATATATAAAATATATATTTGTGGGGGTGTGTGTGTGGTGTGGTGTGTGGGTGTGGGTGTTTTTTATATAATATAAATTATATCTTTTTATATATAATTATAATATATGTGTGTGTGTTGTGTGTTTGTGGGGTGTTGTGGTGTTGTGTGTGTGGTGTGGTGTGTGTGTGGGGTTTTGTGTTTGTGTGTGTGAGTGTGCGGTAATATTAATATAAAAATAATATATATTATTATATATATATATAATTTATTATATTATATTATATACACACATTCCCTGGGGGCTCCCGGGCAATAAAGACAAAGGGGGAAACACCCTGATTATTTTTCCCCGGATTTACGGGGAATCCAGAAAAAAGGCCCCCAATTCCTGGGAAAAGATAGGCTGCAAATGAATTAACAAGGAATAAAAAGGTCTAGAGAAAAAGGATGCCCAAAAAGGACCGTCGTGGGGCAGAGCCAGAAGAAGGTTTATGGTGTTACATATATATTATATTTTATATATAAATATAAATAAAATAAATATAATATTTTACATATATTATATATATTAATATATATATAAAAATTATAATAATATATATGTATTTATAACTATATATGTATGTAATATTTTTATTACATATATATATATATATATATATATATATATATATATATATATATAGTGGTGTTTTGTGTGTGTGTGTGTGTGTGTGTGTGTGTGCGTCTGTGTGTGTGAGTGTGTGTATGAGTATGTGTGTGTGTGTGTCTGTGTGTGCAGATATAAAGTATCGATAAGCCTGTAAAGAAGCAATGCCAGTGATAAATCCAACTCCTTGATGCGCCATGAGTTCTTAATCAACTTTTCATCGCGTGCCTCTTCTCTTCCAAATATTATCTTGCTTGGACTTGCTCTTTGGGAATGAAGGCCCGACGATGACAGGGCAATCCATCTCGCCTTTTTGTGCCCAGTGTAGACCTTGCTCGCAGAGGTTCGTTTAGTGGGGCATCAAAATATTACTTTGAACTTCCATAGTGGATGATTTCGTACCTTGATCCCACTGACGCTTGGCTCTCGGGCGGGTATTGGAAGTTTTGTTTCGTCATTTTTAAATGGGAATATCGGATTTTTTTTTTTTTTTTTTTTTTTTTTAGAATGGCCGAGCTAACTATTGAAAATGGACTCTTGATTATCCTTCTTGTATTTTTATTGGATACCGAAAATGGGTTTGTAACATACATATCTTATTTATGGATTAGAAACGAAAATGAGCTAATAGTAACAAATGTGTTTTTGTCTTTTTGGAAAGGGGTGGATACCGACATAACTAATATTCTGATCCCGCGCTTACTATCACCTTTGTTAAACGATACATTGATTGATATAAAAACCCGCGTCAATTAAAATAACGAGCCGCCATCAGCGGGAAAGCGATGCTACCTTTACATTCTACAAGGCACGACCACCCACGCCGCCTACGCCACGCCAGGAAGCGAGGCAGAATCAACTTAATGACGTCCCAATCATTTACGGGCGCGGCAGGCCTGAAACACGACACAAGACGGCCGGAAAAGAACAACGAGGGCGGAGATAAACAAGATTTAGGCCGGGCACGTGAAAACTCTACGCCCCGGCAGGAGTGAAGGTGGTTGTGACGTATGCGGGAGCTCCCCGTCACCCACGCCGCCTGCCTGTGTGACACGTTTAGACGAGGGTCAGCGTTTCTGCGTCATCACGCTCGTGCTGCACGCTTTGTCTTACGTCACTGTCTATTCTGCAGCACAGGGGTACTAGTTTTCAATGAAGCTTTTACTCAGTGACACTGACATTTTTATCCTTTCATTCATCGCTTTCGAAGGTTCATTGCCTCTTTCGATGTCATTGTACAATCCCTCCTTTACATGCGAAACCAATAAAAATATTTCCCTAAAAATCAAACTAAGCAATACTTCACCGCAATTCATTATCCAATCACGCGTCAGTCCACCGCATTACCAAGCAATAACACGCACATTCGCTCATCTTACGTCACAGGATTTTAAAATCTTCATCTTACGTCTTTGGGCTATTCATGCGGCAGAGGCATTACCTACCCATCTTTTTTATTTCCTTTTTTTAGTCTCCCCTTTTTCTCCTCTTTCATTTTTCGCTCTCTTTTTGTTCTTTTTTCTAACCCCCAGAGTATTGCGTCAATTCCGCAATGCAATGGGGCTATAGCCATACACGACAAACCGGAAAGTTACTTGCTACGATATTTACGTTCCAGTTGTAAAAGTTCTATTTCTGCATTACAGGTTTTTTGGACGGGCATTGTCGGATTTTCATTAGTTTATTTACTCTCATTGTAACGCATCAAAAGAATTGCTAATATAAACAGGAGCCTTGACGTCATGAGTAGTTCAGCCGACTTTTCCTTCCAAACGTAAACAACAACACGTAAGCATGAAAATATACATATACTAAATGTATATGTATAAATACATATAAATATATATATATATATATAGATATATATATATATATATATATAAATTATATATATATATAATTATACACATACATACACACACACACACACACACACACAAACACAACAAACACAGACTCGAAAACACACACACACACTCACACACACACACACAAAACACACACCCCACCAAATATATATATATATATATATATAATATATATATATATATATATATATACGTATATTAACGTATATATATATATACATATATAATATATATAATTTTATATAAAAATAAATATATATATATATATATATATAGTGTGGTGTGTGTGTGTGGTGTGTGTGTGTGGTGTGGTGTGTGTGTGTGTGTGTGTGTGTGGGTGGTGTTGGTGTCTATTATATATGTACACCCACTTTCAATATGTATATAAGTAGATAAATAAAAAAAAACCCCACACCACACACCACACAACACACCACAAACACCACACACACCACACACACATCACACCACACCACCCAACAACACAAAACATAAACACACACACACAACACTCACACACACAATATTATATATTTATATATAATATATATTAAAATATATATATATTATAATTTATATATATTAAAAATATATATAATATATAAATATATAAATATACTTATACTACAAAAAATATATCTAACATCTATCTTTAATCTATCTTTTATTATCATCTATCATCTATCTATCTATCTATTATTTATTAATATTAATTTTTATATTATATATATATGGATAGATAATAGATAGTAGATAGATAGATGATGATAGATAGATAGAAGATGAAAGATAGATAGATATAGATTAAATTTATGTTGTATATAACGTATATGTAAATATTAATATATATTAAAAATATATAATATATAATAAATATATTATATAATATATAAAATATATAATAATAATATAATAATATTGTGTGTGTGTGTGTGTGTGTGTGGGTGTGGTTTGTGTGTGGGGGTGGGTGTGTGTGGGTGTGTGTGTGTGGGGGTGTGTGGGGTGGTGGTGTGGTGTGTGTGGTGGTGGAGTGTGGTGTTTTTTTATTTATCTACTTATAACATATGGTAGAGGTTGGTCAATTATATAAAAACACACACACACACACACACACAACCACACAACCCACACACACAAACACACACACACACAACACACACAACACACAAAAATTTAAAAATATATATATATATAATATAAATAATAAAAAACAATATATAATAATATAGTATATATATAAAATATATATTAAAAGATAATTTTAATATTAATTAATATATTAATATATATTTTGGTGGGTTGGGTGTGTGTGTGTGTGTGGTGGGGGGTGTTTTTGTGTGTGTGGGGTTGTGTGTGTGTTGGTGTGTGGTGGTGTGTGTGTATGGGATAAAATATTTATAATATTATATTATTATATATAATATATATATTTTAATTTTTAATATATATATTTATGTTTTTTATACATATACTTTTAATTGTATTTTTATGCTTAGTGTTTTTGTTACTTTTGGGAAAGGGAAAAGTCGGCTGAATATTGACGTCAAGGCCCCTTTTTTTTAGAAATTTCTTTTGGTGCGTTACAATGAGAGTAAATAAACTAATGAAAATCCGACAATGCCCGTCCAAAAAACCTGTAATGCAGAAATAGAACTTTTACAACTGGAACGTAAATATCGTAGCAAGTAACTTTCCGGTTTGTCGTGTATGGCTATAGCTCATTGCATTGCGGAATTGACGCAATACTCTCGGGGTTAGAAAACAGAGAACAAAAAGAGAGCGAAAAATGAAAGGAGGAGAGAAAGGGAGACTGAAAAAGGAAATAAAAAAGATGGGTAGGTAATGCCTCTGCCGCATGAATAGCCCAAAGACGTAAGATGAAGATTTTAAAATCCTGTGACGTAAGATGAGCGAATGTGCGTGTTATTGCTTGGTAATGCGGTGGACTGACGCGTGATTGGATAATGAATTGCGGTGAAGTATTGCTTAGTTTGATTTTTAGGGAAATATTTTTATTGGTTTCGCATGTGAAGGAGGGATTGTACAATGACATCGAAAGAGGCAAATGAGACCTTCGA
Source organism: Penaeus monodon (assembly GCF_015228065.2). NCBI lineage: Eukaryota > Metazoa > Arthropoda > Malacostraca > Decapoda > Penaeidae > Penaeus > Penaeus monodon. The sequence continues at coordinate 11,784 of NW_023641412.1, forward strand.
AAGACAGATGAATGAAAGGATAAAAATGTCAGTGTCACTGAGTAAAAGCTTCATTGAAAACTAGTACCCCTGTGCTGCAGAATAGACAGTGACGTAAGACAAAGCGTGCAGCACGAGCGTGATGACGCAGAAACGCTGACCCTCGTCTAAACGTGTCACACAGGCAGGCGGCGTGGGTGACGGGGAGCTCCCGCATACGTCACAACCACCTTCACTCCTGCCGGGGCGTAGAGTTTTCACGTGTCGGTCTAAATCTTGTTTATCTCCCGTCTCGTGTTCTTTTCCGGCCGTCTTGGTGTCGTGTTTCAGGCCTGCCGCGTCGTAAGATGATTGTGACGTCATTAAGTTGATTCTGCCTCGCTTCCTGGCGTGGCGTAGGCGGCGTGGGTGGTCGTGCCTTGTAGAATGTCAAGGTAGCATCGCTTTCCCGCTGATGGCGGCTCGTTATTTTAATTGACGCGGGTTTTTATATCAATCAATGTATCGTTTAACAAAGGTGATAGTAAGCGCGGGATCAGAATATTAGTTATTGTCGGTATCCACCCCTTTCCAAAAAAGAACAAAAACACATTTGTTACTATTAGCTCATTTTCGTTTTCTAATCCATAAATAAGATATGTATGTTACAAACCCATTTTCGGTATCCAATAAAAATACAAGAAGGATAATCAAGAGTCCATTTTCAATAGTTAGCTCGGCCATTCTAAAAAAAAAAAA
>NW_023641412.1:29086-39086 GCF_015228065.2 Penaeus monodon
TTAAAACCCAAAAATGGACCTAAAAAACTAAGATGACTTGTAAAAGATGTGGAATCATTTTTCCAACCTTAAAAAAAGAATAAATCTAACAAAAACTTTTAATTAGACTCAATGACGCAAGATGAACCCCCCCACTGAGACGAATTTAAAAAAAGCCATAAAAAAATCAAAGAATAAAAAGGGCCCCCCGGAATAGTAAAACAACAACAGAACTAATCAAGAATGCTGGCGAAAGGTTAATACTTCTACAAACTTTGTAAAAAAAATAGGGAAAAAAAGAAGAGGGCCAGAAGACGGGGTAAAATCGTCTTTACTCCTAAAACCTAAAAAAGGTGACACACTCCATGCAACATAACGGACAATTGCATTAATAAGTCACAGCCAAAATTTTGTAAAAATTATTGTGAAGAATGAAGTTAAAAGTAAGAGAAAAATTGCAACGAAAAACATTTTTTCCCCCTGGAAAAGGTCCCAAACCAGATTCTAAATCTAAAATTGATCATAGAAAAAAACAAGAATAAAAAAAAGACCTTTTAAATTTTCAAGAATATTAAAAAAAATATTCAAATTTAAAAAAAAATTCAAGAATATTAAAAAAAGACCTGTTTTTTTCATCAAATTTTTAAAAGCTTTTGATACTGTTGATCCGATACCTCGGGATTCCCAACATGAACCTACCTTTAAAAAAGAGATACCAACACAAGCAACTTAAGAACCCCTTTATGGGTTCGAAGGGTTCTAAGTCAAAAAAAGGGAGTCGACAGGTTGCATTCTGTCCCCGCACCTTTTTAACATATATTCTGAAGAAATTATGAGAAGTGCCGGGAAAAATTTTTGAAGGAATGTAGATTTTTGGGGGGATAAAAAATAAAAATCTAAGGTACCCGATGAAAATTTTTTTGGGTTTTCCCCCAGCATACACGCTACAACACTACTAGAAAATTTAAGAGCAACGAAAAGGGGGTTGTTTTTTAAAATCCCAAGAAAACTAAATCATAAAGTTTTAAAAGATAACCGGCAATGAAAAATGATAAACTTACAATCAATGGAATGATTGGGGAAAAAGTAAAGAGTTCATTTATTTTGGGGCTTTTTTAAACAAATCATACGATGATTCCCCGGGAATAAAAAGAAAAATTACCTTGAAAAAAACGCCACATTTGCTCTAAATAACTCTGAAAGCCCAAGCATTCCCTTAGGGAAAAAAGCTGAGGTTTTGAACTCATTAGTTTTAAAAATTATCTATGAATTGAGTGTTGGGGTGCTAAAGTAGTACAAAAAAAAGATAAATAGTTTTAAAAATTGGGTTTTTATAGACAGTACGCGTTTAGCGGGACGAGTAGAAACAAATTAGTGCTGGAAAAAAAAATTTGTAAAGACCGGCTGTTGGACATCTTGAACAGGAGGAAATTAAAGTTTTTTGGTCTGTGATGGAAGAAAAATTTTGAAAGACTTGCTGACAGGGGGGAAATGAGAAAAAAAGGGGAAAGGAAAAACAAACAAGACTGAGCGAAAACATCAAAGATATTTGCGGGTTGTCGAGGGTACAAGTGGAAAAAAAAAGCGCAAGACCGGTTGAGTGGCGAAGGTGGTGGTGAGTCCACGGTGCTAAAACATGACTACCGTTATTGATGATGAAAAATGTTAGTTATATATATAATATATTATATATATAATATATAAAAATATTATATATAAGGAAGAGAGAAGGGGAAGAGAGAGAGAGAGAAAAGTAGATGATAGTAGATAGAATAGATGTAATTTTTACACCACACAACACACACACCACACACACAACCACACACCACACACATTATAATATATTATTAATATATATAATATTATATATATATATATATTATATATTATATAGGGGGCCGGGGTGGCCGAATGGTTAAGCGTCGGACTAAAGACTGTCCGACGGATGGTTCGGGTTCGGCACCACTGACGCTTTTTTCCCTTTGGGGCAAGGAACTTCACCTCGATTGCTGCCTAGCCGCTTGGGGTAAGCCACCCAAGTCGGGCCGGGGAAAATAGAGATTGACTCAAAAAAAAAAAAAAACACCGGCGGGGGGCAAGGGCATACCACCGCTCAAAATTTTCCAAAAATCAGGGAAGCCCATATGCAGGCCGCGGGGCCCGAATGGTTAAGGCGAACCAAGACTGTCCCCGACGGCAAATCTGATTCGGGGGTTTTCGAGTCCCCGGGCCGGCGCGTTTTTCCCCTTGGGAAAGGAACTTCACTCGTTTGCCTACCTACCACTGGGGGCCAAGCCAGCCCAAGTCAGTGCGGACCAAGCCGGAAAAAATAGAGAAAATGTTTCCTAAAAGATAAAACACCGGCACTCTCCGGGGAAAGGGAAACTGGGCCCTACCACGTACTCACTCCGGCATCACAACTGAAAAACTACGTTTAAATCTGCTGTCCACGGCGGCTCGACATAAACCCTCCCGTTAAAAAAGAATATATATATATATATTTTTATATAAAATTATAATATATATATATATATATATAAAATTATATATTATAATATATATATAATAAAATATATATTATATATATTATATTAATATAAAATATAAATTTTTTTATATTAATATATACTTTTAATATATAATAATATATATATATATATATATATAATATATTATATTATATATATATATAAATATATATATTTTTTTTAACGGTAGTTCATGTCTGAGCCGCCGTGGTCACAGAATCTTAACGTAGTTTTTAGTTTGTGCCTTGGAGTGGTTGGTGGGTCCCCATTCCCTTTCCAGGGAGAGTCCCGGGTTTTTTTTAAATCTTTTAGTAATCATTCTTCTATTTTATTCCCGGGCTTGGGGTCAGCACTGACTTGGGGGTTTTGGCCCACCAGTGGCTAGGTTTCAATCGAGGTAAGTTCCTTCCCCAAAGGGAACAACGGCCGGCCGGTCTCGAACCCCGAACTCAGTTTTTTTTTTTTTTGGTTGACCCATTTTTGAGTTCGACCTTAACCTTCCCCCCGGGGGGCCTTGACGATCGGGCTTTTTTCTTAAAAATTAACCCGGTTTATGTTGCCTCCCCCGGTTTTTTTTTTTTTTTTCATACCACCCTTTTTAGGCAGCTTCTCTTATCCCCCAAGCCCCAAAAGGGGTAATTCCTTGCCCAAGGGCAACGCCGTCTTCAACCCTCGAACTAAATTCGTCTCTCTATCGCGTTTAAAACCTTGGGGCCCCGGTTTAAATATTATTTTTTTTTTTATTATTAAAAATAATTTATATAATTGGGTTGGTTTTGTTTGTGTGGGGTTGTTTGGTTTTTTCCAATTTTTTTTAACAACTTCTTTTTTCTTTTCCCCCTTTTTTCTCCCCTCTATTATTATTAAAAATTAAATAAATTTAAATTTTTTACATTTTCCAAAATCTTTTCCTTGTTTACAGGGGGATAAAATTTGTCAATTGCGGTTTTTCTTTTTTTTGACCTTTATTTTTTGGGGTTGCGCCGCCTTTTTGTTTCCCTTTCCTTTTTTCTTTAAAACCCCCCTGTAAGTTTTTTTTTTTTTTTTAAAAAATTTTTTTTTTTTTTTTTTTTTTTTTTTTTTTTTTTTTTTTTTTTTTTTTTTTTTTTTTTTTTTTGGGTTTTTTTTTTTTTTTTGTTTTTTTTTTTTTTTTTTTTTTTTTTTTTTTTTTTTTTTTTTTTTTTTTTTTTTTTTTTTTTTTTTTTGTTTTTGGGTAGTTCAGTGATAGCTGGCAACCAAAACTATATCACGGCGACCTTAATTTGAATTTTGTATCCCCCAACATCTACAGTTTTAAAAATTTCCCAAGCACTTCTCATAATTGCTTCAAATATTTTAAAAGAGGTGGGGAGACAAAATCCCAACCCTTCCACTCCTTGTTTGATTTAAACCCTTTCTGTTCCCCCTAAGGGGTTCTTACGTTCTTGTTGTTGGTCATCTTCTTTTTTAAAAAGGGGTTTCTGTCTGGGATACCCAGAGGATTCGTGATAAACGTATCAAAGCTTTCAAAAATCGATAAAACAAACGGGTTTTTTTTGAATATTCCTGAATTTTTTGAATTTTTTGAATATTTTTTAAATTCTTTAAAATTTTCAAATAGGTCTTTATATTCTCTTTTTTTCTCATGATCATTTTAGATTTAGAATCGGGTTTTCTGGTCCCTTTTCCCGGGGCGAAAACCTGCTTTTTCGTCTGAAATTTTCTCTCTTAATTTAATTCTCTTTCACCCAAAAATTTTTAAACAAAATTTTGTGCTGTGACTTTTAATGAAAAGTCTGTTTTGTTGCACTGGGGGGTTTTCACCTTTTTAGGGATAGGTAAAGCTTTTTACCCAGTCTTTTGGCCCTCTTCTTTTTTTCCATATTTTTGTACAAGTTTGTAGAAGTATTTACACTTTTGCCCATTCTTGATTGTTCTGTTGTTGTTTCATCTTTCCGGGGGTCTTGTTATTTTTTGATTCTTTTTTGGGGTTTTTAATTGTCTAGCTGGTGGGGGTTCATCTTGGTGTCTTGAGTCTAATTAAAGTTTTTTGTTAGATTTTATTCTTTGTATAGGTTGGAACAATATTTATTCCATCTATCTTTTACAATCCTCTTCATTTTTGGGGTCCATTGTAGTTTAAATTTTTTGTGATGTTTTGTACTCCTTGTAAGTTCTTAGTTTCTATTTATGAAAAGTTTTCAAATTTTCTGGTGTTTTTTCATTTAAAAATTTTTTTTTCTTGCGAATAATCTTTGATTTTTTTATTTTTTTTTTTGGAAATTTCTTTTTCCGGATTTAGATAAAAAAAATTTGAAAGGGGGGGGGTTTATTTCCTTTGGTTTTTTCGTTTCCATTTTGTCTTTTTTTTTTTGGGAAGTTTTTTTTAAGCGTGCTCAGCAGAGTTTTTTCCTTCTTCCCCCTCATTTGGTGTTTTTCTCTTCACGATTTGGGATTTCAAATTTGTTTGACCTGTAATTCTGTAATTGTTACAAAAGGTTTTTTATCGAGCTTTAGAGGTGTTGGACGCTCCCTCTTTTGATTTATTTTAAATCATAGAGTAGTTTTGGTCACTGTTGCATCGGCACCAGGTCTTGTCTTAGCATTTTTTTTGCAAATTTTTTATTTTTTGGGCGCACAATGTAGTCAATTTGGTTACGTTTCTTTTTCTGTGAAAAACCCCGTCAAGGTCTTGGGGGTGTTTGGGGCAAAAGATTTGGGTATAACGATTTTTTGTACTACAGAATTCAATAAAATCTTTACCCCTTTCATTTTTTATCCAAGGGGCCCAATTTTTATAGGGGTCACTTTTTTTTATTTTTTCTACTTTGGGGTTGAGGTCTCCCGATTACTTTTAATCTCTGTTTGGGATTTGTCTAAAAAATCTTGGAGAGTGTTTTAAAAAAATTTTCCCTTTTTTCATCACTTGCAATATTGGGTTTGGGGCGTACCCTTGATAATTAATGTTTGAGGTTTTTCTGATTGATTTTAAAAACGACATTTATTGGCTGTACCCCAAATTTTGCATTTTCAGTTTTTTTTTCGTGAGAATCAAACAACTCCGGCTATAATTTTCCCTTTTTCTTTTTCCAAAAAAAATGTTGTTTTTTTTAGTTTTGAACTTCCTTACTTTTTCCAAATTTGGGCTCACTATTCCTAGTATTTTTAATGTTGTATTATCCATTTTGACAGACAGTATTATTTTCCCCTCTCTTTCATTTTCCTTACTTCCACGTTCCCATTTAAAGTGTTTTTAATTGGCATGTTTTTTTTTATCTTTTTTCTTCCAATGCTATCAACATTGTCAGCCTGGTTCCCCCGAAAACGCGCCCCTTGATAAACCCCCGCGAGGGGGGTGGGTAGAATTATATTTCTGATTTATCATTTTGGGGAGAGCTTTGTCAGGGGGAAAAAAAAGTTAGTGGAATCCCCCCGTCCTTTTCACTCGCAGCTACAACTAACTAGGGGAACTATCTCTGCCCCTTTTAAAAAAGTTTCACTGTAAACGCCAACTATTATTTGGTAACCCCGTAATCAGTAGAACTATGTATACATATATATAATATAATTTTTATAATAATTATATATTATTTTATATATAATATTATATACATATAAAATAAATTATATATATATATTAAAAATATATTATATATATTTTATAAATTTTATATAAAAAATATTTATTTATTATATATATAATATATATATAATATATATATACATACTTATATATATAAATATTTAAAATATATATATATATTATAATATTTATTTTTTTATATATTATATTATTTTTATATATATTAATATATTTTTGTTTATTTTGTGGGTGGTGTGTGTGTGTGTGTGGTTGTGTGTGGTGGTATTGTGTGTGTGTGTGTGTGTGGTGTTTAAAATTTTTTATTTTTATATATATATAAATTTTATATTATATTAAATTTATATTAAAATTTATTATATACCCTATTTTTTTTATATTATTATTTTTTTATTTTTTTTTATATAAAATATTATATATAGTGGTTGTGTGTGTGTGTCGCGTGAACAACGAAAAGGGCTCCCCTTTTTCACGTCGACACCGACGGCCATCTCCCCAAGGGTGGACCTCCTCATAAAAAAAGGCCTGTCCCCGCGACAAAAGGGAAAATGTAAAGCGCGTTGTCCATTTTAGCCAACAAATCTACACGCAAAAGGGAGCCACGAATTAGCCAAGGGCGTCGTGACCTGATGCTCATACTTTTATACAAATTTTTTCTCTAGTCTTTTTCCTGAGAAACAATGTTTTCCTGACTTCCCTTGTTGTTCTATTGCAATGTTTTTCCAACATAAAACAATACACACACACACACACACACACACACACACACCACACCCACACACAACCATATATTACATAATAAATATATATATATATATATTATATTTTTTATATATATATTTTATATTTTATATTATTTGTGTGTGTGTATGTGTGTGTGTGTTTGGTGTGTGTGTTATATTATATATATTATATATTATATATATATAATTATATTAATTATATATTATTTATATAATATTTAAATATCATATATATTTTAATTATATTTTTTTATATTTATGTATTTGTTATTATGTGTGTTGCGTGTCGTGTGCGTGTGTGTGTTGTGTGGTATGTGGGGTGTTGGGGTGTGGTGTGTATGTATGGTTTTTGGGTGTGTGTGTGTGGTTGTGTGTGTGTGTGTTGTGTGTATGGTGGTTTTTGTTGTGTGGTGTGGTGTGTGTGTGTGTTTGGTGTGTGTGTGTGGGTGTTTGTGTGTGTGTTTTTTGTGTATGTGGTCCATATAAAAAAAAAAAAAAAAAAAAAAAAAAAAAAAAAATTTTATATTATATATAATATATATTATAATATATAATATATAATATATAAAATATCATACATTATTTAATTTTGTATATAATATATATATTAAAAAAATATTAATTATTTTTTTATTTTGTAATATATAATTTTAAATAATATTATTAAAATATATATATAATATATATATAATATATATATATATATATGTGTGTGTGGTGGGTGTGGTGTGTGTGTGTGTGTGTGTGTGTGTGTGTGGTGTGTGTGTGGGGTGTGGTTGTGTGGTATTGTGTGTGGTTGGTTGTGTGTGTGTGTGTTGTGTTTGTGTGTGTGTGTAAAGAAAATTTTATATCTAACTACATTTCTATCACTATCATCTATCTACATCATATTTAATATACATTATCAAAATAATTTTATTAAAAAGTAAGTATAAAATTTAAGTATATAATATTATAATATATATATATAATATAATATATTGATATTAAACATATCATTTATATACAAAATCCAAACCCCCACACACACACCAAATATAATATTTTAAAAAATATATATATATTATATATATATATATATATTATGTGGGTGGGGTTGGTGGTGTGTGTGTTGTGTGTGTTGTGTGTATATATTTTAAAATATAATATATAAAATTTTAATATATATATAAAATATATATGTTGTGTGTGTGTGTGTGTGTGTGGTGTGGGTGTGGTGTGGTGTGTGTGTGTGTGTGTGTGTTGTGTGTGTGTGTGTGTGGTGTATGGTGCGTGTATATATAATTATATTATTATAATATATTTATTTATTATATATTTTTAAATTATATTATTACACACATTTCTCCTGGGGATGCGCTCCTTCAAAAAAGACAACGGGAAACCCCCCCGATTTATCTTTCCCCCCGGATTTTCGGCGGACATTCGAAATGGCCTTAAAAGCCGGGAAAAAAATTTGCATTTCAAATGAATTAACAGAGAAAAAAAGGTCATAGAGAAAGGATGCCAAAAAGGCCTGTCGTTGGAAGAGCACTGAAGAAGTGTATAATGTTGTGTATATATTATATATTTTATTAATAATTTTATAATAAAATATATATATATATATATATTATACAATAATAAGTATATAAAAATAATTTTTATATATAATAATATATATGATTTTATACATATATATGTATGTAATTATTTATTAAAACATTATAATTTTATATATTATTATATTATTATATATTTATTATTACCCCAAATACTTATATATATATATATTATATATATTAATTTTAAAATATAAATATAATTTATATATATTGTGTGTGTGGTGTGTGTGTGTGTGTGGTGTGTGGGTGTGTGGTGTGTGTGTTTTGTGTGGTTGTCGTCTGTGTTGTGAGTGTGTGAGAGTATGGTGTTTTGGGGTGTCTGTGTGGCAGATATAAATATCGATAAGCCGTAAAGAACAAAGCCCGTGATAAATCCACTCCTTTTGCGCCCTGAGTTCTTTAAACAAAATTTTTACGCGTCCTTTTCTTCCAAATTTCTTTCTTGGGCTTTCTCTTTTGGGAAAGAAGGCCCGACGATGACAGGGGCAATCCTCTCGCCTTTTTTGTGCCCATTTTAGACCTTGCTCGCAGGGTTCATTTGTGTGGCATCACATATTTTCTTTTTAACTTCCTAGTGGGTATTTCGTCCCTTTATCCCCCTGACCTTTCTCTCGGGGGATTTGGGAAATTTTGTTTCGTCATTTTTTTTAAAGGGGAAACGGATTTTTTTTTTTTTTTTTTTTTTTTTAGAAGGCCGAGCTAATATTGAAAATGGATCTTGATTATCCTTCTTGTATTTTTATTGGGGACCGAAATGGGTTTGTAAAAAACTTCTTATTTAGGTTAGAAACGAAAATGGGTAATAGTAACAAATGTGTTTGTTCTTTTTTGGAAAGGGGGGGATACCCAAAAACTAATTTCTGATCCGCCTTCTATCACCTTTGTTAAACGATACATTATTGATATAAAACCCCCGGGCAATTAAATAAAGACCCCCATCAGCGGGAAAACGAGCTACCCTTTCATTCTACGGCACGACCCCCCACGCCGCTACGCCCCCGCCGGAAGCGAGGCAGAATCAATTTAAAGCGCACTCATTTACGACGCGGGGGCCTGAAACACACACCCGCGGCCGGGGAAAAAACAGAGACGGGAGAAAACAAGATTTGCCGCCCCTGAAAACTCTCCCCCGGCAGGAGGAAGGGGGTTGTGACTATGCCCGGGGGTCCCCGTCACCCACGCCGCCTGCCTGTGTACACTTTAGACGAGGGGCAGCGTTTTGCGTCATCACGTCGTGCTGCACGCTTTGTCTTACTCACTGTCTATTCTGCCACAGGGGTACAGTTTTTAAAGAAGCTTTTACTCAGTGACCTGCATTTTTTCCTTCTTTTCGTCTTTCGAAGGTTTTTTTGCCTCTTTCGATTCATTTTACAATCCCTCTTCCATGCGAAACAATAAAAAATTTTTTTCCCAAAAAAAAACTAAGCAATACTACCCCAATTCATTATCCAATCCGCGCAGTCCCCCGCATTTCCAAATACACGCACTTCCCCATCTTTCTCACAGGGTTTTTAAAAACTTCATCTTACTCTTTGGGCTATTCATGCGCAGAGGCCCTTTCCTACC